>NC_081535.1:29053628-29228628 GCF_030273125.1 Centropristis striata
TGTTTGGCAGCGTTGTGGAGGGGATGGATGTTGTGGAGGCAATGGAGGCGGTAGGCTCAAAGAGCGGCAAAACGTCAGCAAAGGTTGTTATTGCCGACTGTGGTCAATTATAAACGTGCGTCTAAACCTCCTCAGCTCAGCTTGTTCTCCTGTCAGAGTAAACCTTTACCATGCACAGGGGCATTTCTTGAACTTGGACCCCCAGAAAATGTATCTGTCTTTATCATGGAAAAACTGAAAGTTGTACCTCATATCACTTTTTTTCAGAAATAATCAAGAATTATGTAAAAAAACAACAAAAAAAAAACGTATGAGCAGTTGTTATTAGTATTAATATTGAATACAAACAGGATGTTGAAATTCGGAAATTGGTCACATTTTTTATTCACTAATTGGAATATTAAACTTTCTTTCACCCAGTCACAAATCTCTATGCAATGTTCATGTTGTCAAAGTTCACTTGCTGCTTTCCCTCCATCACTTGCTACTGTATCGTCTCTTCCTTTATATTTTGCTGCTCTTTCTCCTTGCACTTCATCGTGTTCTACCAGAAAAAAAAGAAACTGTATATATGTCAAAATTAACGTCAGTTTTCCACATCAATGTCAAACAAATGAACATCAAGATATATAAAAGTGTCCTCATTAAAATGAGTGTCACATCTTGTATTATTACTACGTGACAGAAAAATCCACGACAGAAGGCTCAATGACATGACATACAATTATAATGTCCAAAACTTTTAACAAGTAAAAATAAGAAAGATGTTTCTAAAAACACACACTTATTTATCATTTACATGCCTTGTTTACCTGGTTCAAGCTGTGGCTTGGTTGGTGGTTGAGCCACAGGCTGAGAACTGTCTTCTTTCTAAACAAAAAATCTTATGTCCAAAATAAATCCAACTTACCGCTTCGAGATATGTCCCAGGATAAATATCTGTGAGCCAATAAGACAGTTATTTCCATACAACTCTCTGATTTGTTTTGCCTCTGTTGCATTCACCGAAGACAGAATTTTTAAAAACTACCATCGTCTTTAGTGTCATATGGCTAAGAGCGTTATATAATTGAGGCCTAAATATGCCGGTTACATGCGCTGCCATCTTGTTCTGGTGACTTCACTTGGAGCCAGAGTCTGAACAGGAGTGACAAATGCCCCTTTTCAACCAAAGCAAACCTAGTTCTAGTACTGGGCTGGTGGACATTCACAGTTGGTTCAACTTGCAAACTTTTCTTGTTTCCCAGCGCAGTGTAATCGGTTTGTAAAATTGTATATAATGGAAGAAGGTTAAGGTGATTCCTCATAAATACCTGGTTGTGAATTGGGAAAATAAGGAGGCGTTTGCAGTATGATAAATAGCGCTGGAAATATGTATACCTCTAAACTAAAAGCCTATCTTTTTGATCTGGCTTTTATGTAGTGTCTTATTATCTTATTATCACAATGGTTTATAACTTGTTCTATTTATTTGCTTTTATCAGTTTTACCTATATTTTTTTGTTTATATTAAATGTTTATTCACATTTTCATTCTATTCATTTTTTATACATGTATTTATATGCATATTATCTTTTACAATTGTACCTACTCATATTGTATTTCTCAGTGTTAAATATTCTAACTTGTTGTTGTTGTTTCAATCTAAAAAGCATGCATTGAATGACATTAGATTTGTTTGAAAGGTACTATATAAATAAAATTCGATTGATTGATTGGTTGATGAATATTATTCATACGTTTTTCATTTATAAATGTAATGTATACCATTGAAAGGAAGGACTCTTGCCTCGCCTCTAGAGGACACGACTCAGGAGGAAGGAGCCTACCAAGGAAGGATCCTTGACATTGGGATACAGCCCGTGTCTCTGTAGTATGCGTCCTACCAGGTGTGCCACTGGGGGCGTCTCAACACTGGTGATTTTCATCGAGAAGCCTCTCTGTCTGGTCGTGGCTCCGCCCCTGGAGTAATATTACCAACCACCTTCATTCCTATTGGTCCGCTCTTGAGCGTTCTGGAAGAAGCTGGCTGTGATTGGCTGTCAGCAGCTATTACTCCACCTGTACATGTTCTACATATCAAAGCAGATCCAGTGTGTCCGAGACGTTGGTCGTTCACGTTCATTTTTCCTTCATAACCACAAACATGGCTTTACCCAAAGTTTTCTTTGACATCACCATTGGTGGAAAGCCAGCTGGCAGGATTGTAATGGAGGTAAGCTAAACATCACACTACACACTCACTCAGTTTATTTCATCTATGGTTATGATATTATGGTTAAAAATGGTGGTTAGAATGGTTTCTACATCCATCTGTAAGATTGTAAAAGGTTTTGTGTTTTGCAGCTCCGGTCCGATGTGGTCCCGAAGACTGCAGGTATGTAAGAGAAACACTTCCTGAGTTCACTGCATGCAGCTGCTGCTCTGGCTTTTTCCACACACCTAAAAAGGGATTTATGATTGGCTATGAATCATCACCCGATCAGTTATCTTGAACAGGGGCGAGGCTGTGGTTGATTCAGAGCATCAGGAGTAGTACGAAGACAAAAAAAAGTTTGAGGTGTTCTGCTATCTGTCATTTCCTCTAGCTGGATGATGGTAATATACAGGGTGTCCATAAAGTCCCTTTACAATTACTAAAAAAAAAAACATTACAAAGACAATTAATGAAATAACTTAATCAGATTTGTTGTATGCACTCAGTGGTTATCAACGTTTTTAATCACATTGCATTTGTGTATTTCAGGTACCCTGCTAATGAAATAGGTAGTGGTAAATGAACCCCTATAAAATTGCCACTCCTCTCTTTATCCAACACTCTCCCTGTCTCCATAAATTTTGCCATGCACGAATTGATGGATGTGAAGTTGGATCTCTTCCATACTGTAGTTTTTCGCTGAGTCTGCGTATCCGATTTTGTTTATACTGTATAAACCAGGATACACATTGTGCCTTCTCTTGGGGAGTAGCTATTTTTATAGGGGTTCATTAACCCCTACCTATTTCATCACCAGGGTACCTGAAATACACAAATGCAATGTGATTAAAAACTTTGTTAACCACTGAGTACATACAACAAATCTGATTAAGTTATTTCATCAATTGCTTTTGTAATATTTTTTTTTAATTTGTAAAGAGACTTTATGGACACCCTGTATATTTGTTCTGTCCAACCACCACCATGGGTCTGATTTTGTCTCACATAGCCATTCTTAGTGGATCAAAAACATTGCGCTGTTTGTGCATATTCTATATAATATATTCTCGACCACAAAGACACACAAAACAACCACAAACTGATACAAAATGACTATGCAGAGACAAAAAATGACAAAATGAAGAGATTCAAATGGCTGCAAAGACATGCCTAATAACCAGAAAGACATTGAAAAACACAAAGAGATGCTAAACAACCACAAACAGACACAAAATGACCAAGAAAGGACATAAAACGACTTTAAAAAAATGCACAGACATAAAATGACCACAAGAAAACCTCGACTGGACAACCTGGCTTGTGACCTCACTGCTCTACTCCAACACATAGTGCTTATTTCCTCTGATATGAACCTTACATTCTTTGTATTTGTCTTATTTTCCAGAAAATTTCCGTGCCTTGTGCACCGGAGAGAAAAGTTTTGGCTACAAGGGCTCCTCGTTTCACAGAATCATCAAAGACTTCATGTGCCAGGTACAGTGAAGGCAGTGGATTTGTCTCGTCTCCTTCATAAGTTCAGATTCAACCCCAGCTAGAAAGAAACAAATACTGAGTGAACGTTTTGTTTTCAGGGCGGGGACTTTACCAAGCACAATGGAACTGGAGGCAAATCCATCTACGGGGAGAAGTTTGCTGATGAGAACTTCCAGTTGAAGCACACAGGCGCGGGTATACTGTCCATGGCTAACGCTGGGCCCAACACCAATGGATCCCAGTTCTTCCTGTGCACAGCTAACACTGCATGGTGAGCTTTGTTTTGACCCATGTACTGCTGCATTCAGTCTAACCAACAGTTTCAGCTCATTGAAGATGTTTGTGTCTCCTCCAGGCTGGATGGGAAGCATGTGGTGTTTGGCAGCGTTGTGGAGGGGATTGATGTTGTGAGAGCAATGGAGGCGGTAGGCTCAAAGAGCGGCAAAACGTCAGCAAAGGTTGTTATTGCCGACTGTGGTCAATTATAAACGTGCATCTAAACCTCTCAGCTCAGCTTGTTCTCCTGTCAGAGCAAACCTTTACCATGCACAGGGGCATTTCTTGAATTTGGACCCCCAGAAAATGTATCTGTCTTTATCATGGAAAAACTGAAAGTTGTACCTCATAACACATTTTTTCAGAAATAATCAAGAATTATGTAAAAAAAACAACAAAAAAAAAACGTATGAGCAGTTGTTATTAGTATTAATATTGAATACAAACAGGATGTTGAAATTCGGAAATTGATCACATTTTTTATTCACTAATTGGAATATTAAACTTTCTTTCACCCAGTCACAAATCTCTATGCAATGTTCATGTTGTCAAAGTTCACTTGCTGCTTTCCCTCCATCACTTGCTACTGTATCGTCTCTTCCTTTATATTTTGCTGCTCTTTCTCCTTGCACTTCATCGTGTTCTACCAGAAAAAAAAGAAACTGTATATATGTCAAAATTAACGTCAGTTTTCCACATCAATGTCAAACAAATGAACATCAAGATACATAAAAGTGTCCTCATTAAAATGAGTGTCACATCTTGTATTATTACTACGTGACAGAAAAATCCACGACAGAAGGCTCAATGACATGACATACAATTATAATGTCCAAAACTTTTAACAAGTAAAAATAAGAAAGATGTTTCTAAAAACACACACTTATTTATCATTTACATGCCTTGTTTACCTGGTTCAAGCTGTGGCTTGGTTGGTGGTTGAGCCACAGGCTGAGAACTGTCTTCTTTCTAAACAAAAAATCTTATGTCCATCAATAAATCTAACTTATCGCTTCGAGATATGTCCCAGGATAGATACCTGTGAGCCAATAAGACAGTTATTTCCATACAACTCTCTGATTTGTTTTGCCTCTGTTGCATTCACCGATGACAGAATTTTTAAAAACTACCATCGTCTTTAGTGTCATATGGCTAAGAGCGTTATATAATTGAGGCCTAAATATGCCGGTTACATGCGCTGCCATCTTGTTCTGGTGACTTCACTTGGAGCCAGAGTCTGAACAGGAGTGACAAATGCCCCTTTTCAACCAAAGCAAACCTAGTTCTAGTACTGGGCTGGTGGACATTCACAGTTGGTTCAACTTGCAAACTTTTCTTAGACCCTGTTGTCTATCTCACAAGCTAGAGAGAAAACATTCAAGATGAAGCACCAGCTCCGAACCAGACCTCAAACTGCCTTGGTTGAAAAGGGGTAAAAGAGTGGAGCATTGGTATAATGTTTCTGCCACACACCTGCTGGACCAATCAGGAGTCAGTTACAGCTGTAATTCATGATGTCACAGCCCCATTTCATAGAATCAAGTGACTAATTAAAACCAACCTTATTAGAAAAAAAGGAAGACAAACAAATGCCAGATGACCTAAAATGACAGAAACCATCTTTGGGAATCATTTATGACACCAGGGGGAGCTGTCATGTCATCCATCTTTAAACAGTCATAATCCACACATTGGCAGTCGAAGTAGTCACAAAGTACCTCTAAATAAGAATGGGGTTATAGTTTGTTTGTAGTAATTATAATGTGATTGGAAAACACCAAAAATTTTGTTTCCTGCTTTGGTCAGAAAAATAACTCACTTTAAGCAAATCTGTTTTCACATTTTCTATGTCTCCACAAGAGATAAGATAACTACATCACTTGTTTCCCCATTGAAAGGCCATTGAGCCTCACCTCGTGTTCTGGGTAGGTGTGTTTCTAACATGTTTGTACACGAGTGCTTTCAAATTGCTGATTTTGGGAAATAAACTGAGAGTAAAATTTGAATGAGAAATACTACAGAAGTAAATAAATACATCCATAAAAAATATATTTTTAAACAAATGCATTTGCAAATAAATTTCAAATTTAACTTTAAATAAATGCAAAAATTGATTCATATCACACATACAGGTAATTTGTTTATTTATTCATGGGGTTTTTTCAGCTTCTGTCCCCCATAAAAGTGTTATTCAATAAGATATTTAAAACTCATTTTTTTATTAGGCATTAAAATGAAAAATCATTCAAAATCGTGTTATTGTATACATTTTAAGAATGACTTTTATCTGTTTTTACAACAAAGCACCAGTTTACTTCTGCTGAATGTAGTTAGATCAGGGATGGGCAACTGGAGGCCCGGGGGCCACATACGGCCAGCACCCTCACTTGAAGTGGCCCTCAGTACAACTACATGCATTTGAGCATGAAATCTTAAAAGTGCAATGTAAAAATGCACAAAATTACTTCTTGCATTAATGTTGGTCTGCTGTTCTTGCACTGAAAAAAAAAGAAATCACAGTAAGTGGTTATTTTTTATTTGCCTCAAACCTTTTGTATTCCTATTTATACTGTTATACATGCATTTGAGCATGAAATATGTTAAGTTACTGCACTGTAAACATATTTAAAATTGCAGTTTCATCATATCTGGTTAAGTGCACGGTCCTATATGTGGCCCTGTGGTAGTGTCGATAAAAAATTGTGGCCCCCTCCAGCATTTAAATTGCCCATCCCTGAGTTAAATGTTTACTCCATTTTATTCCTCCCTGCGTTTCCTCCCTTTGACCGGCAGGTGGCGACAAACGCCACCAAAACACCGCAACACCAACGTCACAAAGAGCCTCATTAACAATTAAATATAAAATTAAGTAACCTCGATCATTCCAGCACACTGAGACACCCATGAAGCAGCAGAGATCTGTCACGGACACAGCGTACCTGTGGCTTTAACCCGAGCCCTGCGGCCATGTTTGTGAGGTCATGAGTCTGTCTGTCTGTCTGACTGAGGACTTGTTGAGAAGATGGTGCTGAGGAGAAGGAGCGGCGCTCGGAGCTGAAGATGTCTGCTGGTGGATGCTCAGCAGCTTCAGCATCATCCCTCCATCCTCCCACAGCAAATAAATGAGTCAACATGGCCGCGGAGCAGCTCACCCTGCAGCACCACTGAGACACACAAGAAAACAACACACAGGTAAATAAAGAAAGATGGAGGAAAGCACTGGGCCTGCATGATTTAATACACATGTAGAGCTCACAGAGACACTCAGCAGCAACCAAAACAAAGCCACAGGTTATTATGTGTTACATAATCTAAAAATAATATCATAATAAAGACGATTTTCTCCCTTTATTCCATTATGTTGTTTTCATATTGTGAATTATTTAATATTTGTTTGCACAAATTGCTTTCTGTTTTGTTTTTTGTTTTGTTTTGGGTTTTTTTTTTTTTTTTCAGATTAAATGGCGTTCATGTCCCGGTTCTCCCGGTCCCGGAGCAGCTCCAGGTCTCCGAACCGAAAGGACTCTGAGCGTGTGTGCCCGACCCTGACCGTGTCCGAGCTGGAGCGGCTGCTGTGCACCGGGAAAACTGCCTGCAACCACGCGGACGAAGTGTGGCCACGACTCTACATCGGAGATCAGTGAGTTTACATAACCCCAGTCCACTGCAACACACCACTATAAACAAGTACAGTGGAGAAACAGCCCACTGCAAGGAAAAGGCCTGCATTCAAAGTTTTAGTGCAATGTGCATAAATATAAACTAATTTAAATAATGAAATAATGTTACATTTCAGATTAATGTACTTTTTGTTGGTTGTTGAGCTAATTTTATCTGGCAATGTATTATTTGATTTGAATATGTTATTAATCTGAACTAACATTTATCTATAAATAATCCTATATAAACATTTGAATACAATTTTATTTTACTTTTTACATATTGGATGTTTTATTTTGCTGATTTAATTATAAAAACATTTCAATATATTTATTCAGTTATTTTATTTGATCATATTTTATGTCTATTTACAAAGAAGGAAGAAGTCCTGCGTTCAAAGTTTTGCATAAATATAATCTATTTAAATTCAATCAAAATCCACTTTAAAGAAAAGTACTCGTACAGAATGTTGCATTTCAGAATAATGTATTTTTTGTTGGTTGTTGCAGCTGGTAAAAGTGGAGCTAATTTTTATTTTTATTATTATTATTATTTATTTTTTATAATAGTTGAATTTTGCTAAATATTAGTTCTATCTTATTATAATCTGAATCTGTAAAAAATGTATAAAAAAATAAATGAATAGTAACTGAATTTATCCAAATAATGTAGTGGACTGAAAAATACAAAAAGTCCCTCAGATATGTAGTGGAATAAATAAAAATAAAAATAATTAAGTAACTTACAAGTACCTTGAAACTGTAAAGTAAGTATGCAATGTAAGTATGCAATTTTAATACAATTTATTTAATTTTTAATTTAATATTTTTATTTATTATAAAACAATATTACTTTATTTTATATTTTAATATATTATATTTATTCATTATTATGTTTGCTGTTTTATTTTATCAAAATGTTTTTTATTATATTATTATTTTTATTATTTTATCTTATTTCATATATTTTTTTCTGTTGAAGAAGACAAAAGAAGGAAATAAAAGAAAACAGAACATATTTAGTAAATGTTCTTAGTAACTGTCCCCCTCTTATAATTGTGGTTTATAAAGTGTAATACGTGCCGAGGTAAAAAATGCATGACTCATGGTTATTTAGTGCCTGAACTCGTGCAGCAGCACAGAGAAACTTTTCCTCCTGAAGCAGATTGAAGTGAAATCAAACAGCCTCATTCTGCAGAGCGAAGCTGCAACATCAGAGTAACAAGTGTTGCAAAGAACCCAGAAGCACAACACGAGCCAGAGAAAGAGTTCTGGTCAGTTTTAAACCAGTAACAAGCTTAAAACCAGTAAATGAAGCAGTGCAGGGAAAGTGAAGCAGGAGAAGAAACAGGCAGGTTGAGACAGGCAGGGGGAGCAACGCTGCAGGCGGAAGCACGCGAGACAGGGCGGGGAACCGGTGGAACTTATCCAAGATATGTAACACCACGCTGAAAGAGGAAGCAGGGGGGTGAGTGAGTGGGAGGAGAAAGTCAGGTGGTGGAAATGGCGGGAAAAGCTGCAGGAGGAGGGAGGGAGGGAGGGGCTGCAGTCAGGAGGGGCAGTGAGTCAGAGAACAGAGAGAACAGAGCAGAGAACAGAGAGAACAGAAAGAAAAGAGAACAGAGCAGAGAACAGAGAGAAAAGAGAACAGAGCAGAGAACAGAGAGAACAGAGAGAAAAGAGAACAGAGCAGAGAACAGAGAGAACAGAATGAACTGACTGACTGTGGATGAAAACGTTTAATATTTCTGCAGTCCAAAATAAAACAATGAACAGATTTGTCTCATAGAGACCTTTGACCCTCACTTCAGTTAAAGAAAGAGTCCCTCTGAAAAACCTTCAGAGTTTGAATTAAAAGGTTAAATGAACAGTTTGAAGCCTAAAAAGGTCAAATAATCCAACATTTTACTGCAGAGTGAGTTCTCTTTCTGTGGATATTTTAAGTATATTTTACTTTACAAGTAGCACTTTTACTGCACATACTTTAAATACATTTTACTGCAGAATTTGTACTTTTATTGTGGGTACTTTAAGTATATTTTAATGCATAACAGTACAGTAAAATTAGTACTTCTACTGCAGATACTTTGAGTACATTTTACTGCAGAATTTGTACTTTTATTGTGGATACTTTAAGTATATTTTAATGCATAACAGTACATTAAAATTAGTACTTCTACTGCAGATACTTTGAGTACATTTTACTGCAGTTTGTATTTCACTGCTGATACTTTTTCTGCAAAATGAATACTTTTACTACTGATATACCTGATTATATTTTACTTCACAATAAGTACTTTTATGGCTGTTTACTTTCACTAAATGTTTGTATTGAATGTTTGACTTTGTACTTTTATTTCCTACTGAGTACTTTTACTGATACTTTAAATGTATTTCGATGCATAACTACAGTGTAATCTTACTGCTGATAATTAAAGTACATTTTACTGCAGAATGAGTTATTTTACAGCTGATGCTGTCAGTACATGTGGCTGATAATACTTCTGTACTTCAGTAGGATTTTAAAGGCAGGACTTTTGCTTGAATGATTATTTTTCAATTGTACTTAAAGGATCTTAGTACTTATTTTATCACTGTCATGTATTTGTTTACATGCCACCAATTTACCTGAAATATAAAGCTGTTTATATCAAACTGATGTCAGATGCGTGTGACCGCGTGGCCCAGCTGCGTTTGTTCCAGCAGTGAGGGGGTTTAACTGCCACATATAACTCACACTGACACGTGGAGAAATGAAACCAGTTTGATGGAATGATTAAAAAAATCTCCTCCTGTCTGCAGAGATATTGCATCAGACCGGCGTGAGCTGGCCAAACTTGGCATCACACACATCCTGAACTGCGCCCAGAGCAAGTGGCGCGGCGGAGCGGAGTACTACGCCGGCATGAACATCACGTATCACGGCATCGAGGCTCACGACTCGCCCACCTTCGACATGAGCGTCAACTTCTACCCTGCTGCTGAGTTCATCCACAAAGCCCTCACCAGTGGAGGTCAGTCTGAGAAACCTGGACCTGTAGTGAGTCATCTGCAGCCGGTTTAGAAATACTAAGATCATGCATGTAAAATATGCAGATAACTAATTATGACATTCACTGTTTATGCTTATGACTTCAAAAAGTAATGCACTACAAGGCTACGTTTACATGATGACAATCTGAACAGAAGACGCAAAAGTGGCGTTGCGTTCACTTTTTATTCCGCGTTTAGACGAGCGTTTTCAGGAGGAAATCTGCATGCATACGGTGACGCAAAAGTGTGTGGAATTGGATTGTATGCAGCCAGGCGGCATCACTTAAAGCGATAAGAGCATCTTTGGGCATGTAGAAGTTTTCACCACGCATTTTCATCAGCTACTCCTTCCACAAAGTTCTCCACCATCACTAGATCTCCCAGGTCTCGCCTCCGACCAATCAGTGCATCCAAAATGTGATAGAGGTAATTCCAGATCCTTCTCTGTTCACTAATACTATCTGTACATATCCTGCACATTTAGTGAAAAGACTCCTGTAAGGTTATTAGAGCTGCCAGAGCAGCTTGAAGGTCCGACGCACGGAAATAATCCCACATGTTTGTTTATTTCCCTGTACTGGAGCATGTATGTGACGTAAACACATACATGACGTGAGCAGATCTGAGCAGAGTTTTGCGTCTTGGCAGTGTAAACGGACACGCTACGGCGGAGCGGATTTAATTTTTCCACTTTGGAGGGTGGTTTCAGATTTTTGCGTTTTTAAGCCCCAAAAACGCCGTCACTGTGTAAACGAAAGGCACTTCCGCTAAAATATTTTGTCGTTTTTACCCGCAAGCGTCCTCGTGTAAACGGGGCTAAATGTGGCTGTAGTTGTGATGACAGCAGCAAAGGAGGAAGTCAGGCGTCGTAGTATAAAGAGCAACAAAGTCCGCACAGGCAGGAGGTCGAGGTGGATGGATGGGTCAGATAAACAGGGTTTGGTTGTTTATATTATATATTTAAGCAAAATTAAAACTTTTACATCTGATACTTAAAATACATTTTTACTGCAGAATGAGTACTTTTACTGTTGATACTTCAAGCACATTTTACTGCAGAATTGACTTTTACTGCATCAAGAGTACTTTTATTGCTGATAATTTAATTACGTTTTACTGCAGAATAAGTACTTTACTGCTGCTACTTTAAGCAAAAGTAGAACTTGTACAGCTGATACCTTGAGTACATTTTATTATCAAATGAGTACTTTTTTTGATGATACTTTGAGTATATTTTAGAATAATATCCTGAAAAACTATTTGTTATAGACCATGTGATGATTGACAGTGTGACCATGTACACTGTCAATCAATATGTGCTGTGTGTGAGTCTGAGTGTGTGCTTGTTTGCGTGCGTGTCTATGTGCGTGTGTGTACATACAGATGTGTATGTGGGGATGGGAGGGGTGGGTTTTGTCATTTTTATTGTCTGTTTTTATCCTTATTTTTTGTAAAGCACTTTGTGTTACATTTCCATGTATGAAAAGCGCTATATAAATAAAGTTTGATTTGATTTGATTTGATCCCTGACAGTGAAAATCTAACAGGTCCAATCCCGTTTCCGTGTGTGTGTGTGTGTGTGTGTGTGTGTGTGTGTAGGTAAGGTCCTGGTGCACTGCACTGTGGGGGTGAGCCGCTCAGCCACGCTGGTGCTGGCCTACCTGATGATCAGACAGAACCTGACGCTGGTGGAGGCCATTAAAACCGTCAAGGACCACCGAGGCGTCATCCCCAACCGGGGCTTCCTCCGCCAGCTCAACGGCCTGGACGGCATCCTGAGGGAGAGCCGTAAGACGTCACCGCAGAGCTGAAAACACACACTCAACACACACATACACACAAACATACACACAACCTGAGGTAGCAACTAGACTGGTTACACTGAGGGAAATAATGGGACCAAGTAAGGAGCAACTGGTGGGTTTCTGACACTGTAGCTCTGAGTGGCAGCAGGTTTGACTGGAATCAGTATCTTCAGACTCAATTTATTCACTTTTACTTATTTTATATTGTTGTTTATAGTGTTTGAGCCTCTGAAACAACATCTGATGCTAAAACTACAGCAGCTACAAGGAGTTTTTATCCGGTTATCAAACCGTTTGAGTTTAATTCTGGTGCCTCTATAACCAAAATAAGCAAACGAGATCATCAGTGGGACGGATTCCCCACAAAATCAGATGAAACAATTATTGAGTTTACAATTAAGACCAGAAGAGCCTATGTTTACATTGCCACAGCAGGCAAGAGATTTTTCTTTAGATAATTAGATTTTTTTAATTCAATATTTTGTGATTATGTCTGATACTGGGGCAGGATCAACACAGAGAAAAAGAAAAATGACTGAACTCCATTCAGAAAACAGTCATTTTAAAAGTAATGTTCTTGTGTTCTTGCAGGCAAACCTGACCAAACAGGAATTCAGGCTTTTTAAACATCAGCATCATGTTGCATCCTTTTTGATCCGTTTATTGCAATTAAATCGCGGCAAAATCTGTTTATGTACCGCCGTATTAGTGCAGTCATCCAGACACAGTTGCTGGAGAACGTGATGAAACTCACTGAGCTGTGTGCGATATTACGATATTATTAATCCAGACATGACACTGTTTGGTTTACTGACATATCTGGGACTTCCACAACAGCTACGAAGCAGCACTAGTGGTTATTTTTGCCACTGTTGATTTTGAAAATCCCCTGCACTGTGTAGCTCTGATCGTCCTGAACTCCATTCAGAAAACAAGCATTTTAAAAGTAGTTTTCTTGTGGTCTTGCAGACAGACCTGACAAAGCAGGAATTCAGGCTTTTTTTTAAACATCAGCATCATGTTGCAGTTATTTCGGCATCCTTTTGATCCGTTTATCACAATTAAATCATGGCAAAATCTGTTTATTTACCGCTGTATTAATGCTGTACTGGTTCACAGAGCTGTGTGCACCACTGGATATTATATCCGAAATAAAAAGCAAGAGGTTCTGCAAGTACCTGCCAAACACAGGGTAATTGTTGGCTTAAACACATAAGAAGAAACTTAAAACCAAAAAAGTAAGTTTGTGATTAATACAGAATGCAACGATTTGCAAATATTTTTCTTCCTACATTCAATTGAATACATTTCAAAGACAAGATAAACTTTGTTTCTTTGTCATTTGAATCAGGATTTATTATATGTTAATTTATATAACTAAACCCATGCTGTTGCTTATCAGGTAAACTTAATTTAAAAAGGTGATTAAAAGTGTGCAGGTTTCAACACAACAACTGGTTAAAATGGAGATAACAGTGTTGCTTTTGGCCCTGAGTGCTACCAGTAAAACCATGTGAGTGCTATTGTTTCTCATTTAAGAGAGATAATCTGCAGTGTTTCTATCAGCCAGCCTGGTTCCCAGGGTCAGGATTCAAGGGGCCCCCCATGCTTGATTTTGTGTGAGGCCCCCGAAATGACCACACCTGGTTCTGTCCACACGCAGGCTCTTTTGTAATCAAACAGAGGGTTAAACCTCAGAAAAAGAAGACTCTTGCTCAGTGATTCTTCCCCGTAGGTTAAGTCTTTGCAGGTCTTCCCTCAACGTACTTTTTTTACATTCAGCAAGTGTCATTAAGTGCTCTGAACAGCTCACACACTAGTTGTAGCCCAGGTCTAAACCAGCACAGTTATGTAGCCCGTTGAGTATTGTATTACAGTGTTGTCACAATCTGTACACAAGTGTTATCTGTGACGAGTTTGTGAATAGCAGCATACAGTATACTATGATTTCTGTTCAATGTATTGTTTCAATCCAATGTATTTCCAATAACCACTTTGTTATTAGATATCTTGTGTGTGATGATCATGAAATTCACCCAGAGACGAGACAAAAAGCCCATTCGGACGGGATTGACATGTGGAGGTGGAGGAATTAAGTGTTAACTGTTTACCTCAATGATATCTGGAGAACTTTTAATCGTCCTGAAACTACAGGTTACATACTCCCCCTCCGAGTCCTAACTCACACATACTTTTGGATTTAGTGCAACATTAAGGGGATATCAATATATCTGATATTCATTGTGCTAAACGTCCATAAATCTGCTTAGAAATCATAGAAAAAAACAATTCAGAACTTGCCCGAGAATCATCAAAATTTAAGGTTTTCTTCAGTATCAAAATACTGCAGTAATAGTATTCTGTATACCTATGGGTGCACTGCAAACAGGAGCTGCTAACAGATCATTCGGCATACTTTTAATTGTGACAACTTGCCAAAATATAAACAAATATAGGCCTAAAACTAGAAAAGTGCACTCAATACAGTGCAGCTCTCCACCAGGCAATGATTGATCCAAACTTCATTCAGAAAACAAACATTTTAAAATTTGTTTTTTGTGGTCTTGCAGACTGACCTGACAAAGCATGAATTCAGAGTTTTTACACATCAGCATCAACAACATCGGCTTCCTTTTGATCCATTTGCTGCAAAGCTAAATCAGTTTATTTACCTCTGTATAAGGGCAGTCAACTAGACGCAGCTTTTGGAGAAGTCAATGACATTCACCAAGCTGTGTGCATCTCTGGATATTTTTAATTCTACTCCAAAAAAGTAGAAGTAAAAAAAGTAGAAGAACAAGCAGCTATTCCCGCAGGACAAAAACTCACTTTAAATTACAAGGACGTTGCTCCAGATAGAACTTAAATTACAGGAGAACCAACCAGTTCATAGTAGAATTCCAGTAGAAACTAACTCCACCTCCCCAAGAGAAATAAATCCTGTCCAAGTGGTGCTTCAGACTCAACGTAGTGCTCTAACAAGGATTTAACAACTTCCAGTCTGGTGCATCACTTCAACTTTACAGTGACTGTTAGCTGTCTGAGGTAGAACTCTAAGTGATCGCTTTAATATGCCAGCACAAGAAGCATTTAGTGTAGACGTGCATTGGGAGACAATATCACAAATGTGCCACCGCAAAAGCTACCAACTGCCTGGATGTCAGGAGAGTGCGCAGTCTTCAGTGCTGTACGCCGGTCTTGCAAAATCCGCTCTTTTGTCTTGGTGTTACGTGAGGCTTGTTTTCTCGATGCTAATGAAAAAAGAAAAACAGATCTAATGCTGAAATTCAAACCAGCTTTTCAAATAACTCTCCTGTTTGTGTTATTAATGATTACCTCAAGTATCACGGCGTATTTTTTGTGACTTGTGGTCTTCGTCAGTGCTTTTTCAACACCATCATGATAAAGTACAGGAGAAAAGGTGGATGGGGAAACGAGCTGAGTTGACTTTTTCTTCAGCTCAGAAAAATGTAAATAAAAGCTGATAAGTGTGGATTTGTACAGTGTGTGGCGGTTTAAAGGTTTTGTTTGAATATTTTGGGAAAGAGTTGATTTGCTTTCCTATGAAGAGTGAGTTGAGAATGAAGTTGAATATGCCTAGCTTAGCATAAAGACTGAAAGCAGCCTGAGGCCTAGTCCACACGTAAGCAGATATTTTTTCGATCCATTTGGTCCACATACAGACTGAGCTTCTTTAAAACTTCTTTTCAAGACATGTAGACAGGGGAAAAGAGGTTAATTTTGCTGTTAAAGCCACTTTTTAATGTTGGAGCCCAAAAATACTTTCCTTTCTAGACTTTCATTTCCAAATACATTTTTTACCTTTTAAACCTTATAACCCCTGCAAAATGATTCATTATATAATCAGAATTGGAATAATTTAATTGATAAGAGCTGCACGATGAAATATTTTATGCCGATTCAAGTTAGCGAAGTGCCATCTCGACTAGCAGTAGTCTCTTGCTTGCTCCATGAGAGCCATAGAAGATCTGCAGAAGTATTTTTATACATTGAAGTCATTTTTTTCTTGATTACATACACCACTGAGCAACTTTCATAGGAATGAACAGGGCCCTATCTCCATTTATGTTTATACATCAAAAGTCATGACACTTGCTACCAGTGGTTTGTGTAAAGCTAATGTTTGCTAATGTTTACACTCCAAAGTGTTTAAAGTTCATTTTTTTGTTTCGTCTGATTTAAAAAATGTATTTCTGGCTTATTTAATTTAGTATAACTGTTTTTTCACTTTTGACCTTTTTTTTTTGTTGACAAAATTGTCAAGGAGGCTCCTTCTTCAATACAAAGTCAATGGAGATTAATAGTTTGTCCTCTCTCTGTATGCTAAGCTAAGCTAAGCTAAGCTAACCGTCTTTATACTAAGAGGTATCAATCATCTATTTCCAGGAAGGCAAATATTTCCCAAAATGTCAAACTATTCCTTTAAAGAGTGTTTGTATTGTGGCCTTGGAAAGCACTATCACACGTTAAAGGGACACTTTGTTTGTATTGTGTGTTAAATGAATGCTCATTTGCATCCCAGCTGGTTACTTGGGGACCAATCGATGACCCAAGGGGCCACATCAGAGCCCTATATACCCCTATGGCATGGAAGATATTTTCATGAGATTGTGGATGTTTTAAATTGGCACATTTTGTATAATATTTGGATTGAATTTTGACGGCATGAAGTTAGTCTAGAATCGACCCATGAAAAACCCCTGTTACATTTTGTGTCAGGAAAAACAGAGGCTTTCTTTGCTACGACTCTGTTAAATACAGCGATGTCCTGGTGCAGCAGATTCTGCCTTTTTCACTCAGTTAAAACACTTATAATAAAATAGGTGAACTATGAAGGGACATTTTCGGGACGCCCCTCTCTAACCGTAACGATCTTTACCTTTGCTGTATTGGATCTGTCTGTTTTGTATTTGTGGTTTTACTGTGCAGTGATTGGTCGTTGGTCTCAATTCCTGTTTATATTCTCGTAATATCTGTGTTTTGTTACGGAGACCTTTCTATAGGAAAACTTGAATTCTTTTGAATTTATTTTTGTATCACTCTCTTTGAGGTTCATTGAAGGAGAAACTGGCAAAGGAGATGTTGATGCCTTAATCTGTGTACTTCAAGTTGGTTTTTAGACTTTTGTTTCTGTTTTTATTGTGAATAACACAGAGCATTGATTGATAACTTTGTTTTGATAAATTCTGTACTGAATCAGAAATAAAAAACTTCTCAGAGCTGTTGTATTGTATTTTGTATGAAAAAAGGTAGACTTCTACTTCACCTCAGGGGTAAATATTGTACTTTTACAGCACAGCATTTGTCTGACAGCTTTAGTCACTTCATGCATTGATTTTAAATTTTGGATAACACTCAGAGCAGCTGGAAAAGCAATCACGAAGCTGAAAACAGCAAATAAATTAATTTATGGAAGATTTTTAGGTCATTTTCTTTTTTTTCCTCTTAAGGCCTTTCATTGTTATCCACTTTTTTTCTTAAGTTGAGGTACTTCACATGTAAAAAATATTTTTAATGGCTTTAGACCTTATGTTCCAAATTTGCTGTATTTAATTTTTTTTAAATATATTTTTATAAAGATTTAAGACATTAATCTTTTTTAAAGGTTTTGATAAAAAAAAATCCATTCCTCTCCATTTGTGTTTCAGTTAATTAAGGTTTTAAGTTCTGAGGACTTTAATTATTCCTATTTTTTTTCAAAGAAGTTTAGGTCCTTTTGTTTTTTGTCAAGGTTTTATTTTCCCCCCCATTTATTCTAAATGTTTATTTTTATGAGTTTAAAAAAATTATTTTCTTAATAACATTAAGCTTAAAAAAAAAAAGATGTGGTACTCATAGGACAGTCAGGCATCATCACTTCAGATAAAACTACACAACAGCATGTAAAGGAGTCAAAACTTTAAACATCTACAGCAGTAAAATGCAGAATATGCATTAAGTCAGCAGTAATATTAATTAGAAAAGATAAGATTTAATATTAAATCCATGATGGGGAACATCTTACACTAATGTAGGACTTTTACATCTTCCACCACTGTGCAAACACAAACAGTATTTCCCCTGAGTTGAGTTGATCTGTAAAATGACCTCAAGTAATAAAATTTGTCAACAAAGAAAGATTCAGACAGGCAGAGTGAGCTTTCAAGTTTTTTAACACCATCAGCATTTTATTCAGCTGTTAACAAATAAAGTCCTTAAAGAACAAATGAGAAGATACAAAATGTTACACAACAAGTGTGCATGGTAAAGGTTTACTCTGACAGGAGAACAAGCTGAGCTGAGGAGGTTTTGATGCACGTTTATAATTGACCACAGTCGGCAATAACAACCGGTTTTGAAGTCTTGCCGCTCTGTGAGCCTACCCCCTCCATTGCCTTCACAACATCCATCCCCTCCACAACGCTGCCAAACACCACGTGCTTCCCATCCAGCCTGGAGAGGAGATAAAAACATCTTAGATGAGCTGAAACTGTTGGTTAGACTGAATGCAGCAGTACATGGGTCAAAACAAAGCTCACCATGCAGTTTTAACTGTGCACAGGAAGAACTGGGATCCGTTGGTGTTGGGCCCAGCGTTAGCCATGGACAGAATACCCTGGCCTGTGTGCTTCAGCTGGAAGTTCTCATCAGCAAACTTCTCCCCGTAGATGGATTTGCCTCCAGTTCCATTGTGCCTGGTGAAGTCCCCGCCCTGAAAACAAAACGTTCACTCAGTATTTGTTTCTTTCTAGCTGGGGTTGAATCTGAACTTATGAAGGAGACGAGACAAATCCACTGCCTTCACTGTACCTGGCACATGAATTCAGTGATGACTCTGTGAAACGAGGAGCCCTTGTAGCCAAAACCTTTCTCTCCGGTGCACAAAGCACGGAAATTTTCTGCAAAATAAAGACAAAGGGACTTCATGAAACACAAAAAAATGTAAGGTTCATATCTGAAGAAATAAGCACTGTGTGTTGAAGAGAGCAGTGAGGCCACAAGCCATGTTGTCCTGCATTGTGTCTTTGTGGTTGTTTCAAATCTCTTTGCTGTTTTGAATCTTTCTGGTAATTTACATTTCGTTTAAGTAGTTTTATTTCCCTGCTTGGTCATTTTGTGTGTTTATGGTCGTTTAGAATCTCTTTATGTTTTTACATTTCTCTGTTCATTTGGCACGTCTTTGTCGCCATTTTGAATTTCCTGCCGGTCGTTTGTGTATCTCAATAATTATTTTGTATCCCTTTCTGGTCTTTTTGCACATCTCTGTGCTTATATTGGTTGTTTGTGTCCCTCAAGTCATTTTGTATCCGTTTGTGATTGTTTTGTGTGTCTTTGTGGTCGAGTATACGACAATTCACGTGCACAAACTACAGAGATAGCGTAATGTTTTCGATCCACTATTAAAACTAGTGGATGAAGCATTACATTTTTGTGCTTCCACTGGGCATAAACGAGTTCCACTATGAATGTTGTGTGAGACAAAATTAGATAGAATCGGATAGCAGGCCATTTCAAACTTCAGTCTTCGCAATACTCCGACTTCCTACTTCCTGATTCATCGTAGCAGGCCTAGCACGCATTGTATCGCGGTTTAGTCTCACATTTGGCTCGAGCACTGGTTATTCAGGCCCTCGCGCTCTGAATCAACCACAGCCTCGCCCCTGTTCAAGATAACTGATCGGGTGAGGATTCATAGCCAATCATAAATCCCTTTTTAGGAGTGTGGAAAAAAACCAGAGCAGCAGCTGCATGCAGTGAACTCAGGAAGCGTTTCTCTTACATACCTGCAGTCTTCGGGACCACATCGGACCGGAGCTGCAAAACACAAAACCTTTTACAATCTTACAGATGGATGTAAAATACATTCTAACCACCATTTTTAACATGATATCGTGACCATAGATGAAATAAACTGAGTGAGTGTGTAGTGTGATGTTTAGCTTACCTCCATTATAATCCTGCCAGCTGGCTTTCCACCAATGGTGATGTCAAAGAAAACTCTGGGTAAAGCCATGTTTGTGGTTATGAAGGAAAAATGAACGTGAACGATCAACGTCTCGGACACACTGGATCTGCTCGGATATATAGAATATGTACAGGTGGCGTAATAGCTGCTGACAGCCAATCACAGCCAGCTTCTTCCAGAATGCTCAAGAACGGACCAATAGGGATGAAGATAGAGGGGCCGACTTCTTCCAGAATGCTCAAGAATTGACCAATAGGAATGAAGATAGAGGGGCCGACTGTGCGAGCCGTTAGTTGGTAACGTTACTCGGGGGGCGGAGCCACGACCACATGCAAGTTTCTGTCGTGAAAATCACCGCTACCCAGAACACGAGGTGAGGCTCAATGGCCTTTCAATGGGGAAACAAGTGATGTAGTTATCTTATCTCTTGTGGAGACATAGAAAATGTGAAAACAGATTTGCTTAAAGTGAGTTATTTTTCTGACCAAAGCAGGAAACTAATTTTTTTGTGTTTTCCAATCACATTATAATTACTACACACAAACTATAACCCCATTCTTATTTAGAGGTACTTTGTGATTACTTCTACTGCCAATGTGTGGATCATGACTGTGTTTAAAGATGGATGACATGACAGCTCCCCCTGGTGTCAGGGTGCAGTCAAGGTAATAAACCCTGCCCCTGCATGTTAGTGGATGGGACATGAACCAAACTAAAAACTCAAAGTACAGGTCAAATAAATGTTTCCCAAAGATGGTTTTTGTCATTTTAGGTCATCTGGCGTTTGTTTGTCTTCCTTTTTTTCTAATAAGGTTGGTTTTAATTAGTCACTTGATTCTATGAAATGGAGCTGTGACCTCATGAATTACAGCTGTAACTGACTCCTGATTGGTCCAGCAGGTGTGTGGCAGAAACATTATACCAATGCTCCACTCTTTTACCCCTTTTCAACCAAGGCAGTTTGAGGTCTGGTTCTGGAGCTGGTGCTTCATCTTGAATGTTTTCTCTCTAGCTTGTGAGATAGACAACAGGGTCTAAGAAAAGTTTGCAAGTTGAACCAACTGTGAATGTCCACCAGCCCAGTACTAGAACTAGGTTTGCTTTGGTTGAAAAGGGGCATTTGTCACTCCTGTTCAGACTCTGGCTCCAAGTGAAGTCACCAGAACAAGATGGCAGCGCATGTAACCGGCATATTTAGGCCTCAATTATATAACACTCTTAGCCATGACACTAAAGACGATGGTAGTTTTTAAAAATTCTGTCTTCGGTGAATGCAACAGAGGCAAAACAAATCAGAGAGTTGCATGGAAATAACTGTCTTATTGGCTCACAGGTATCTATCCTGGGACATATCTCGAAGCGGTAAGTTGGATTAATTGATGGACATAAGATTTTTTGTTTAGAAAGAAGACTGTGGCTCAACCACCAACCGAACCACAGCTTGAACCAGGTAAACAAGGCATGTAAATGATAAATAAGTGAGTTTTTTTTAGAAACATCTTTCTTATTTTTACTTGTTAAAAGTTTTGGACATTATAATTATATGTAATGTCATTGAGCCTTCTGTCGTGGATTTTTCTGTCATGTAGTAATAATAATAGATGTGACACTCATTTTAATGAGGACACTTTTATGTATCTTGATGTTCATTTGTTTGACATTGATGTGGAAAACTGACTGACTGACGTTAATTTTGACATATATACAGTTTCTTTTTTTTTCTGGTAGAACACGATGAAGTGCAAGGAGAAAGCAGCAAAATATAAAGGAAGAGACGATAAAGTAGCAAGTGATGGAGGGAAAGCAGCAAGTGAACTTTGACGACATGAACATTGCATAGAGATTTGTGACTGGGTGAAAGAAAGTTTAATATTCCAATTAGTGAATAAAAAATGTGACCAATTTCCGAATTTCAACATCCTGTTTCTATTCAATATTAATACTACTAACAACTGCTCATACATTTTTTTGTTTTGTTTGTTTTTTACATAATTCTTGATTATTTTTGGAAAAAAAAGTGTTATGAGGTACAACTTTCAGTTTTTCCATGATAAAGACAGATACATTTTCTGGGGGTCCAAGTTCAAGAAATGCCCCTGTGCATGGTAAAGGTTTACTCTGACAGGAGAACAAGCTGAGCTGAGAGGTTTAGATGCAAGTTTATAATTGACCACAGTCGGCAATAACAACCTTTGCTGAAGTTTTGCCGCTCTGTGAGCCTTCCGCCTCCATTGCCTCCACAACATCCATCCCCTCCACAACCTTGCCAAACACCACATGCTTCCCATCCAGCCTGGAGGAGACACAAACATCTTCAATGAGCTGAAACTGTTGGTTAGACTGAATGCAGCAGTACATGGGTCAAAACAAAGCTCACCATGCAGTTTTAACTGTGCACAGGAAGAACTGGGATCCGTTGGTGTTGGGCCCAGCGTTAGCCATGGACAGTGTGCCCGGGCCTTCGTGCTTCAACTGGAAGTTCTCATCAGCAAACTTCTCCCCGTAGATGGATTTGCCTCCAGTTCCATTGTGCCTGGTGAAGTCCCCGCCCTGAAAACAAAACGTTCACTCAGTATTTGTTTCTTTCTAGCTGGGGTTGAATCTGAACTTATGAAGGAGACGAGACAAATCCACTGCCTTCACTGTACCTGGCACATGAATTGTGGGATGACTCTGTGAAACGAGGAGCCCTTGTAGCCAAAACTTTTCTCTCCGGTGCACAAGGCACGGAAATTTTCTGCCAAATAAAGACAAAGGGACTTCATGAAACACAAAAAAATGTAAGGTTCATATCCGAAGAAATAAGCACTATGTGGTGGAGTAGAGCAGTGAGGTCACAAGCCAGGTTGTCCAGTCGAGTTTTTTTTGTGGTCATTTTATGTCTGTGCATTTTTTTAAAGTCGTTTTATGTCCCTTCTTGGTCATTTTGTGTCTGTTTGTGGTTGTTTAGCATCTCTTTATGTTTTTCAATTTCTGTCTGGTTATTTGGCATGTCTTTGTAGCCATTTGAGTCTCTTCATTTTGTCATTTTGTGTCTCTGCATAGTAATTTTGTATCAATTTGTGGTTGTTTTGTGTGTCTTTGTGGTCGAGAATATGTTATATAGAATATATTAATGTGCACAAACAGCACAATGTTTTTGATCCACTAAGAATGGCTATGTGAGACAAAATCAGACCCATGGTGGTGGTTGGACAGAACAAATATACAGGGTGTCCATAAAGTCTCTTTACAAATTAAAAAAAAAAAATTACAAAAGCAATTGATGAAATAACTTAATCAGTTTTGTTGTATGTACTCAGTGGTTAACAAAGTTTTTAATCACATTGCATTTGTGTATTTCAGGTACCCTGGTGATGAAATAGGTAGGGGTTAATGAACCCCTATAAAAATGGCTACTCCTCAAGAGAAAGCACAATGTGTATCCTGGTTTATACAGTATAAACAAAATCGGATACGCAGACTCAGCGAAAAACGACAGTATGGAAGAGATCCAACGTCACATCCATCAATTCGTGCATGGCAGAAATTTATGGAGACAGGGACAGTGTTGGATAAAGAGAGGAGTAGCAATTTTATAGGGGTTCATTTACCACTACCTATTTCATTAGCAGGGTACCTGAAATACACAAATGCAATGTGATTAAAAACGTTGATAACCACTGAGTGCATACAACAAATCTGATTAAGTTATTTCATTAATTGTCTTTGTAATGTTTTTAATGTTTTTTTTAGTAATTGTAAAGAGACTTTATGGACACCCTGTATATTACCATCATCCAGCTAGAGGAAATGACAGATAGCAGAACACCTCAAACTTTTTTTGTCTTCATACTACTCCTACTAGGCCTAGCACTCATTGTATTGCGGTTTACTCTCACATTTGGCTCTGCAACTGGTTATTCAGGCTCTGATGCTCTGAATCAACCACAGCCTCGCCCCTGTTCAAGGTAAATGATCAGGTGATGATTCATAGCCAATCATAAATCCCTTTTTAGGAGTGTGGAAAAAGCCAGAGCAGCAGCTGCATGCAGTGAACTCAGGAAGCGTTTCTCTTACATACCTGCAGTCTTCGGGACCACATCGGACCGGAGCTGCAAAACACAAAACCTTTTACAATCTTACAGATGGATGTAAAATACATTCTAACCACCAGATTTTAACCATAATATCATAACCATAGATGAAATAAACTGAGTGAGTGTGTAGTGTGATGTTTAGCTTACCTCCATTACAATCCTGCCAGCTGGCTTTCCACCAATGGTGATGTCAAAGAAAACTCTGGGTAAAGCCATGTTTGTGGTTATGAAGGAAAAATGAACGTGAACGACCAACGTCTCGGACACACTGGATCTGCTTTGATATATAGAACATGTACAGGTGGAGTAATAGCTGCTGACAGCCAATCACAGCCAGCTTCTTCCAGAACGCTCAAGAGCGGACCAATAGGAATGAAGATGGTTGGTAATATTACTCCAGGGGCGGAGCCACGACCAGACAGAGAGGCTTCTCTGTGAAAATTACCAGTGTTGAGACGCCCCCAGTGGCACACCTGGTAGGACGCATACTACAGAGACACGGGCTGTATCCCAATGTCAAGGATCCTTCCTTGGTAGGCTCCTTCCTCCTGAGTCGTGTCCTCCAGAGGCGAGGCAAGAGTCCTTCCTTTCACTGGTATAACAGACTAATTGAACAGCCTTCAGAGTGTAAAAACTGTACGTCATTGCATAACTGGACGGTCCTGCTTAAATTCAGCAATGCAATTTCAAAACCAGTTCATGACATGGATGTGTCTTTGGCATCAGCACTCATCAGCACTCTGACACATATTTGTGGAAATGGAAGAAGATGCTTTCAAGTTGAATCTCCACAATTTAGCAAGTAAAAGCCACAAAGTGGATTAAGCCTGAATATTTCATTGATCCTGGCTGAATTTGGCCACTACAGCCCTACAGCTATTGCTGTAGGGGCCAGTGCTCAGTGCGATTGCCCCGTGGCCCTAATTAATAACTTTGGCAACTGAGACGGCATCAATTAACTTAACTGGCAATCAAGATTATATTTATTATCTTTTAGCTAAATGATAAATAAGTGTGTGTTTTTTTTAGAAACATCTTTCTTATTTTTACTTGTTAAAAGTTTTGGACATTATAATTATATGTCATGTCATTGAGCCTTCTGTCATGTAGTAATAATAATAGATGTGACGCTCATTTTAATGAGGACACTTTTATGTATCTTGATGTTCATTTGTTTGACATTGATGTGGAATACTGACTAGCTGACGTTAATTTTGACATATATAGTTTCTTTTTTTTCTGGTAGAACACGATGAAGTGCAAGGAGAAAGAGCAGCAAAATATAAAGGAAGAGACGATACAGTAGCAAGTGATGGAGGGAAAGCAGCAAGTGAACTTTGACAACATGAACATTGCATAGAGATTTGTGACTGGGTGAAAGAAAGTTTAATATTCCAATTAGTGAATAAAAAATGTTATCAATTTCCGAATTTCAACATCCTGTTTCTATTCAATATTAATACTAATAACAACTGCTCATACATTTTTTTTTCTTTTTTACATAATTCTTGATTATTTCTGAAAAAAAGTGTTCTGAGGTACAACTTTCAGTTTTTCCATGATAAAGACAGATACATTTTCTGGGGGTCCAAGTTCAAGAAATGCCCCTGTGCATGGTAAAGGTTTACTCTGACAGGAGAACAAGCTGAGCTGAGAGGTTTAGATGCACGTTTATAACTGACCACAGTCGGCAATAACAACCGGTTTTGAAGTTTTGCCGCTCTGTGAGCCTACCGCCTCCATTGCGTCCACAACATCAATCCCCTCCACAACCTTGCCAAACACCACATGCTTCCCATCCAGCCTGGAGGAGACACAAACATCTTGAATGAGCTGAAACTGTTGGTTAGACTGAATGCAGCAGTACATGGGTCAAAACAAAGCTCACCATTGAGTTTTAACTGTGCACAGGAAGAACTGGGATCCGTTGGTGTTGGGCCCAGCGTTAGCCATGGACAGTGTGCCCTTGCCTTCGTGCTTCAACGTGAAGTTCTCATCCTTAAACTTCTCCCCGTAGATGGATTTGCCTCCAGTTCCATTGTGCTTGGTAAAGTCCCCACCCTGACAACAAAACGTTCACTCAGTATTTGTTTCTTTCTAGCTGGGGTTGAATCTGAACTTATGTAGGAGACGAGACAAATCCACTGCCTTCACTGTACCTGGCACATGAAGTCTTTGATGATTCTGTGAAACGAGGAGCCCTTGTAGCCAAAACTTTTCTCTCCGGTGCACAAGGCACGGAAATTTTCTGGAGAATAAAGATAAATACAAAAAATGTAAGGTTCATATCAGAAGAAATAAGCACTATGTGTTGAAGAGAGCAGTGAGGCCACAAGCCAGGTTGTCCAGTCGAGGTTTTTTTGTGGTCATTTTATGTCTGTGCATTTTTTTAAAGTCGTTTTATGTCCCTTCTTGGTCATTTTGTGTCTGTTTTTTGGTTGTTTAGCATCTCTTTATGTTTTTCAATTTCTGTCTGGTTATTTGTCATGTCTTTGTAGCCATTTGAGTCTCTTCATTTTGTCATTTTGTGTCTCTGCATAGTAATTTTGTATCAGTTTGTGGTTGTTTTGTGTGTCTTTGTGGTCGAGAATATATTATATAGAATATATTAATGTGCACAAACAGCGCAATGTTTTTGATCCACTAAGAATGGCTATGTGGGACAAAATCAGACCCATGGTGGTGGTTGGACAGAACAAATATACAGGGTGTCCATAAAGTCTCTTTACAAATTCAAAAAAAATATTACAAAAGCAATTGATGAAATAACGTAATCAGATTTGTTGTATGTACTCAGTGGTTAACAAAGTTTTTAATCACATTGCATTTGTGTATTTCAGGTACCCTGGTGATGAAATAGGTAGGGGTTAATGAATCCCTATAAAAATGGCTACTCCTCAAGAGAAGGCACAATGTAATAGAGAACTTGCTGTATCAATATATTTGCTAAAAACTACACTTGTTCATTTTTGGAGATGTAGTAATTGAAGTAATATGCATTTGTTCTGTATTTTTCATCTCTGCGGGATAAAATTGTAAAAAACCAATAAAACATATTTACAAAAAAAAGAGAAGGCACAATGTGTACCCTGGTTTATACAGTATAAACAAAATCGGATACGCAGACTCAGCGAAAAACAACAATATGGAAGAGATCCAACGTCACATCCATCAATTCGTGCATGGCAGAAATTTATGGAGACAGGGACAGTGTTGGATAAAGAGAGGAGTAGCAATTTTATAGGGGTTCATTTACCACTACCTATTTCATTAGCAGGGTACCTGAAATACACAAATGCAATGTGATTAAAAACGTTGATAACCACTGAGTGCATACAACAAATCTGATTAAGTTATTTCATTAATTGTTTTTGTAATGTTTTTAATGTTTTTTTTTAGTAATTGTAAAGAGACTTTATGGACACCCTGTATATTACCATCATCCAGCTAGAGGAAATGACAGATAACAGAACACCTCAAACTTTTTTTGTCTTCGTACTACTCCTACTAGGCCTAGCACTCATTGTATTGCGGTTTACTCTCACATTTGGCTCTGCAACTGGTTATTCAGGCTCTGATGCTCTGAATCAACCACAGCCTCGCCCCTGTTCAAGATAAATGATCAGGTGAGGATTCATAGCCAATCCTAAATCCCTTTTTAGGAGTGTGGAAAAAGCCAGAGCAGCAGCTGCATGCAGTGAACTCAGGAAACATTTCTCTTACATACCTGCAGTCTTCGGGACCACATCGGACCGGAGCTGCAAAACACAAAACCTTTTACAATCTTACAGATGGATGTAGAAACCATTCTAACCACCATTTTTAACCATAATATCATAACCATAAATGAAATAAACTGAGTGAGTGTGTCGTGTGATGTTTAGCTTACCTCCATTACAATCCTGCCAGCTGGCTTTCCACCAATGGTGATGTCAAAGAAAACTCTGGGTAAAGCCATGTTTGTGGTTATGAAGGAAAAATGAACGTGAACGACCAACGCCTCAGACACACTGGATCTGCTTTGATATATAGAATATGTACAGGTGGAGTAATAGTTGCTGACAGCCAATCACAGCCAGCTTCTTCCAGAACGCTCAAGAACGGACCAATAGGAATGAAGATGGCTGGTAATATTACTCCAGGGGCGGAGCCACGACCAGACAGACAGGCTTCTCTGTGAAAATCACCAGTGTTGAGACGCCCCCAGTGGCACACCTGGTAGGACGCATACTACAGAGACACGGGCTGTATCCCAATGTCAAGGATCCTCCCTTGGTAGGCTCCTTCCTCCTGAGTCGTGTCCTCCAGAGGCGAGGCAAGAGTCCTTCCTTTCACTGGTATAACGGACTAATTGAACAGCCTTCAGAGTGTAAAAACTGTACGTCATTGAATAACTGGACGGTCCATCTTAAATTCAGCAATGCAATTTCAAAACCAGTTCATGACATGGATGTGTCTTTGGCATCAGCACTCATCAGCACTCTGACACATATTTGTGGAAATGGAAGAAGATGCTTTCAAGTTGAATCTCCACAATTTAGCAAGTAAAAGCCACAAAGTGGATTAAGCCTGAATATTTCATTGATCCTGGCTGAATTTGGCCGCTACAGCCCTACAGCTATCGCTGTATAGGGGCCAGTGCTCAGTGCGATTGCCCCGTGGCCCTAATTAATAACTTTGGCAACTGAGACGGCATCAATTAACTTAACTGGCAATTAATCAAGATGATATTTATTATCTTTTAGCTAAATATTCTGGCATTTGTGTGTGGATATGGTTTGCTTGACTTTGAACACAAGTTTTATAAGTTATGTGATAACAAATATTCAGTGTAAACTGAACATACTTTGATATTTACATTCGTATTGTACCGCCGGCGTCGATGTGTCTTCGCTCCCCATTTTTAAATCTCTGTGCGCAATGCATTATGGGTACACGGCAAAAGAAGGACTCTGTCCTCTGGAGGATCCTGAACATTGGGACAGTCCTTCGGCAGACATCGATGACCTAGTATCCTTTAAATTCAGCTGTTTGAGGATCCTTCCTTGACATTGGGATACAGCCTTGGTCTTCGCAAGCAGGCGGCCAAGGTTCGAAAACACATCAGAACCCTTTCCTTCATGTTTTGCCCTCGGCCTCCTCCAATTTGAATCTCTCGACTATCAATAAAGCTTTAAAATGGCCGAAAATATATCTTAAAAAAAAAAAAGAATCACCAGTGTTACCAACAACAAAGAATATCTGAAAATTCAATATTATACCTTTAAAGTCTAAAGTCCCTCCTGAAATGCTGAAAAGTTTAGGCACTTAGGTACATTTACTCAGTTGCTGTACTTCAGTGGTAGAGCCAGTACTAAGATCCTTTACTCAAGGAAAAGTACATTTTAAATTTACATTTAGTCATTTAGCAGATGCTGATAACACAATATCAAAAAGTAAAAAAAAAACTATGAAAAGTAAACTCCTCAAAAGCTTATAAGTGGAGTTATACAGTCTATGGGTATTTAGGGGTCTGACTTCTCCTACTGGGAGTTACATAGAGAAAATCAATAACACTGAACAATGGTGATCATCTTAGTTTAGCAGCTAAACAGCTAACGTGTCCGGAGTTTATATGTATCTTATTTTTATCAAAATCAAATTCAAAATTACTTTATTCATCCCCGAGGGTAAATTCAGTTAGTCTGGTAGAATCTCTGTTAGAATGAGACAGCCTGATGGCTGTAGGAGAGAAGGATCTTGTCGTGGCAATTTTGACAACTGCACTAAGTTAATGGGTGAGCTGGCCAAACACAAAGCACTCACTACTCTGTTCAGCAAGTTCTATTAGCACATTCGTATTCCATACACCGCACAATTCCGAATGGCTATTTTACAATACAACAAAGTCCCGTACACCGCTCGACTTATGACTGTTGCACTTTTCAGCATTGGCTTTCCAGCAAGACTCAATGTGGCCCTATTTTCCTGCCCTATACATCACATCAGGACAGAGCCCACTGGTCTACATGTTCCCCTCTCTCAAGGTGTTATCATTGTTAAGTTCACAGAGTCAGTTCCCACAATGCCTTGTGTCTTGAATATCAAGTAGGTCGCCGCCTACCTCATGTCCCACCATGCAGGAAACACCAAATTTCCTTCATAATCTTTTGAATCTCTCAGTCCTGCAACAGAGAGAGAGGAGCCGTCCACTGCTGTTTTTTTGGTCCATAAAGGTTTTGTGTAGCAGATGATCTGGGTATTTCAGGATGGCCTGGAACATGTTGACAGGTCATCTCTCCTCCACCTCCTCCAGTGTGTCCAACCTGGCTCCAACCACAGAACCAGCTCTTTAGACCAGTCTGTCCAACCGCCTTCATCTCTGTGTGTGATGCTGCCTCCCCAGCAGACTGCAGCATAAAACAACACACTACCACCACAGACTGATAAAACATCTGCAGCATCTTACTACACATGTCCAGAGATCTGAGCTTCAAGAAGAAAAAGAGCCCCTTTTTGTAAAGAGCGTCTGTGTTTAGGGACCAGTCCAACTTATTATCCAGGTAAACACCTAGATACTTAGAACTTGGCACCACCTCCATGTCCACCCTACAGGTATTCACTGGCTGAAGGGGGGCTTGAACCTGTGGCAATCTATGATCATTTCCTTAGTCTTTTCTTTTTTTTTTACAGTGGCTTCCAGTTACTTATACGATAGATTTAAAGTGCTCCTGCTAACTCATAAATTACTCAATAATCTGGAGCCCAGACAAAGCACCATCAGCCCAAAGTGTCATAAAAAGTATTCGATATTGCACTACTGACACCAACACATTTTGGCTGCAGTGTAATAAAAAACACTGAAATGGCACAAGTCAAGACACAGCTATGACAAACATGCAGTATTCTCTCCTGTGTTAAACATATGATGACCTCTAGTGTTAAAATGTGTCAACAACATAAACACAATTCTTTTATTTATTTATTTTTTCATTTATCTGACAACCTGACAAACTTCACGCACTGTAACCTTTTCCAAGACTACCTTTTTTTTCTTTTACTTTTTACTGTAAGTACAGGTATATTTCTTTCAGGATGTTTAAGTGTATGTTTTTATTAGCATTTCCAGGAATCTAACATTTGCAACAAAGATTATTATCACATGTGCCACAGTGGGAGAAAAAAGACAAAGGTGTGGCAAACATGACATCCAAAGTTAAGATCTCTAGTGGATACTTGACACAGTTTTACATATCGTTAGCCTCATAGCAAAATTGCCTAAGTCATTTTTTGGCCAAATTGTGACATCTGCCTAACTTTACTCTCCTACCACTGCTGCATCTTTCTGCCTTATTGCATATGTTCTCAACCTATCAGAACACTTGTTAGAGTCCAAAATCACTTTCTGCCTTAGTCATCTCCTTGACTTAGGCATTTTTGCCGCTACATACAAACCAAACTACATTATTTATATGTAAGAGAAAAATTGCCTTAGTCAGGGCATATTCTGCCAAAGTCACTTTTATCTGTTATGAAATTGATGTTTAATTTTTTATGCAAACTTGTTCACACTTCTATTTGAACTTACTGTTACAATATCAATTAAGAATACCAATGGGCTTACTAAAAATTGTGTATTTTCTGGTTTCCCGAAAATGTTCAAATATGACTTAGGCAAATATGCTATGAGGCTAACGATATATGAAAATGCATATTTTTACACTCTAACCTGTTCCAAGATTATGGAGACTTTTTAGTGTCTCAGTCTTTTTGTGTTTTCCAGTGATTTAACTTTTGCAAGACTTTTATCACTTGTACAAAGGTGGGAGAAAAAAAAATACAAACACATCCAAATTTAAGGCCTGCATTGACCTCTAGTGGTAAAATGTGTAAACTGCAATATTAAAAAAATTAAATCCTATTGTTGGAGCACTTTTTTAAAAATTCCACTGGCATTAATCCAGTTGTGATGTTATTATAAATTAATATGAGCACTCAAATTCAGAAATGAATTAACACAAAGCAGGTTTTCACCAGTGACGGGACACACACGAAGTAAGCTTTCAAGTTGTTTTATTTACACCATCAGCATCATTTTATTCAGATTTTGTTAACAAATGTGGTCCTCAAAGAACAGATTAGAAGGTACAAAATATTACACAACGAATATCAACACAGTAGACAAAAAAGGAGAAAGTGGGTTAATTGGGCGGTTGTTGTTTTTTCTCCTGATGCTGCAGATATACACCGTCTAGATTAACTGGAACGTGGATGATAAGGGATACATCTGAACTGAACTATTTTAGTTCACCACAGTCGGCAATGACAACCTTGGCTTTAGGGGTGCCGCTCTTTGTGCCTTGCTTTTCCATTGCCTTGACAACATCAATGCCCTCGACAACACTGCCAAACACCACGTGCTTCCCGTTGAGCCTGGAGAGGACAGAGGCCGATTAGTATGTAAGACCAACATCTTAAACTGTTGGTTGAACCTGAATGCAGCAGTACGTGGGTCAGAGTGGAGCTCACCAGTCAGTGTTAGCTGTGCAGATGAAGAACTGGGATCCGTTGGTGTTGGGCCCAGCGTTAGCCATGGACAGTGTGCCCATGCCCTGGTGCTTCAACTGGAAGTTCTCATCAGCAAACTTCTCCCCGTAGATGGATTTTCCTCCAGTTCCATTGTGGTTGGTAAAGTCCCCGCCCTGACAACAAAATGTTGAATCAGTGTTTGTGGCAACAGCAGTCAAAGATCAATTAGCTCAGGTTAAATGAATTGCCTTCATGGTACCTGGCACATGAATTTAGGGATGACTCTGTGAAACGAGGAGCCCTTGTAGCCAAAACCTTTCTCTCCGGTGCACAAAGCGCGGAAATTTTCTGCAAAATGAAGATACGTCACTTCAATAGATATTCATTTAATACTCTTAAACCAGCAGAAATAAATACAGAAATAAGTTCATATCACTACACTGAAAAAAGAAAATAGTTGAACCAACTTAATTGAATTGTTTCATTTGGTAACACCTAAATGAATTAAGTTCTTTCAAATTAATTTAATAAGTTAGAATAACACAACTGATTTTAAATTAATTTGAAAGAACTTAATTCATTTAGGTGTTACCAAATGAAACAATTCAATTAAGTTGGTTCTTTTTTCAGTGTAGTAATGACCACTGTCAGGCTATGAATACATTTTTTTTTTTCCATTAATCATTTTGAGTCCCTTTGCAATCGTTTTCAGGTTGTTGTCTTTTTTTTCCCCCCATTTTGCTGGTTTCATTTACACTGGAGATGGTGAGAGTGTGACTCCAGTCCAAACCTTCCAGCTACAGCAGATCCACAGAGACACAGTGCACAGGTGCACTAAATACTACAGCACACTAAACAAAACATGCCCCCTAGGCCAGAGTTTGAGGCTTTTAAGAAGATAACAGTGTAGAAACAACATGGTGTACTTGAGCCACTGTAGAAACTACCTTTTTTTCTGCATCCACTATATACAAATATACCTATAAATGTCTATGTGGGACAGTCATTCAGTAATTCATCATGCAGGGTTTCTTGTTGAGAGATGCATGAGGGTTGTGGGACAGAGCCACCAGGTGGAAATGGCCGGTACCAGGACATTTCAAGTGAACAAAAGCCATTTCACATTTCACTATTCTCATTAATCAGCAGTCACAGCACTTAGGTACAATTGGCTATCCAGGGTCCCTTCATCACTGCCTTCACACTCTGAATCACCCATAGCCTCGACCCATATTCAGCATAAATTCTCCGCTGATGATTAATGGGGACGCGTATTTTCCCCATCCAAACATGAATCTATTTTGGGTGTGTAGAAAAAAGCCAGAGCAGCAGCTCTGTCGTTAATGCTGCCTGCAGAGAAGCTTTCTCCTTACAGTTAAAGCGTACATACCTGCAGTTTTTGGGACCACATCAGCCCTCAGCTGCAAAACACAAGACGTTTCAATTAGTAACAAAAAATAAATAATAATAAAAAAGAAACAGCAGACATGGGTAATAAACACCCAATGCATAGAGGAGAGGTGAGAAGTAAAAAAAAAAAAAAAAACAACAGCAGCAACAATACAGGCAACGTGGCTTGATGAAACAGCTGTCATCTATATCTCAGATATTAAACTAAACAAAATGTTAGGCCTAAAGTGCAAACATATGGTGTCCAGGACAGTTTGTGTTCAGGATTTCCACTTAATTATTGATAAATGTCACAACTATTTTCTTGATTTAAATGTCAGAAAACATTGGACATTGTAATTCCACATAAAGCCTTCTTTTTTACTTGTCTTGTTTCAGTTCAAAACCCAAATATAGTAAGTTTACTTAGACAGAATAAAGTAATAAATTATAACATTCCAGAAGCTGAAACCAAAGATTGTTTGATATTTTTGTTTCAAATATGAACGATTACTCATTTGTCAGGAGGGTCGACTTTCTGACCAATGACTTAATGGATTTATAGACTAATCATTTCTATTTTCATTCTGTCCATAAACTAACATTAACATCGGATAAGATTAATCTCCACTGATTTACAGCCTGACCTGCACATTAAAACTGCATCACCATTTGTTATCACCAGCTGTGCTGCTGCTGCTGCTGCTGGGCGTTTCCATCAGGATATGATCTCCCTGCCTGATTTCATTATGATGGAATTGCTGTTATCTGTATTTACACAATTAACCAGACCATATCAAGATCTAAAAAAAAATAAAAGCACTATATATGCACAATGCTACCAAAATGGAAGCCCTTAAAAGCTGCATGAGAGACGCACTGCAACATGTATGTCCGAGCTCATTTTTTAAATCACAGATATATTTAAAATGTATTCCTATCACCGATTTTAAAGCTTAATCAAAACAAAATAAAGTGACATGTGTCAAGTAAATAGTGTGTTTTTCTTACCTCCATTACAACCCTGCCAGCGTTAGCTCCATCGATAGTGATGTCAAAGAAAACTCGTGGGTTTCCCATGTTTATAAACGCGCTTTTTGTTATGGTTATGATGGAAAAACGCACTTGAATGAATTCCTGACAGCACGTCAGCTACTCAGGATCTATTTAGGTCTGTATTTATGTGGGTCTGTGCAGCGGTGATGTAAAGGCTGCTGAGAGCCAATCACAGCCGCGTTCTTCTGAAAGGCTCCGGAATAGACCAATGGGAACGGCGGTGGGCGGGACTAAATCAAATGCAATGCGAATGTGAGTTGATGAGATGTCTCCACGGTAACTTGCCCGGGCGGAGCTGGGACCGGAAAAGATTGGCTTCTGTCGTGAAAATAAGCAACTTGTATACAAGGGGGTGGAAAAATCCAACTCACAGCAATATCAACTGAGGGGGAAATGCTTATTCCATCTGGAAATATCTGTCAAAATTTACAAAAAACGTTTGTGTGCCTTAACTAGAAATAATTTGTTCATCACAAAAAAAAAAGAAATTCTTGTGTCAGACACAGTCTAATATTTACTTCTGTAACTCTGGCATTAAAGATTTTTTTTATCCATATATATATAAATATATAAATTACATATATCTGATATATTATATGTCCTAGTGAAATCTTAATCTGTTAAGAAACGCGTGATAAATGTAGTGGTGAAAAAAGTAAATTATTAAGTATATTTATAAATAATAGTAAGTAGAGGTATTTAGTAGCAAAAAATGGAAATATTAAAGTACAAGAACTGCAAAATTGTATAAAGTAGCATTTTATGCAACAAAACTGCATATAACTCAAAATGATCTCCACTTAAATAGCTGCAACATTAAATATCTATGAAATATATTCACTACCAAATACCCAATACAAATAAATACCGAAGCCTCCAGAACAAAGTTGTCAAATAAAGTGATTTTTAATTCTGATTCTGAGATCCAGGAAAGGGACAAGGTAACTGTAGGTACAATGACGATTATGATTAAAAAATAAATAGAAAATAATGGCAATTACAATGTGTTACAAAATATGTGGAATAGTTTACATATTAAAAAACTTTTTTTTCTTCTAGCAAATTTGCAGTTAAATAGCCCATCATTTCCAAATATAACGTTATTGTGTTGCTCAATTGGCAAAGAACATTATTTCTTGTTGCCTTGTTGGACCACAAAGGGTAAAATCATTCATAGAAAAAACGGCCAGCTTTAAAAAGTGGTATTAAGAATAATTCCTTCCTCTGCGTCTTTAACTGCATTACTCGATGTCAGCTGACTGTTTTCTGTCATACATGCATTAGTATGACCTTTTTACAATTGCTTTATAATTTTCTAACATACAGTATGTATACAGTGCCAATGATGATCCATTATTATCCAACTAAATAACATTAAAATTACCATGATTAACAATTCATTTGATACACACACGTTCTCTAATGAAAACAGCTGATTATACAGTACATAAACCCGCGTCATGATGGGTTATACATGTCAAACGATTTTTAAAACATACTAATAATAGCTTCCAAATGGCAGAAAATGCCACGACACACAGCTGTACTCATTTACAGTTAAAACCCTTCGAAAGAGGGTGAAACCAAACGGAGGGAGAGATGGGAGTTTTTTTTATATTTCACAGTGCTGAAGGATGTCAGAGATACAATGAACCTCAGCGCTCCCAAACTTCATGTATTAAAAAATGTCTATTGTACATCTGGCCCCGCCTGCACGGGCTGGGCTTTATTTTATTCATTTTTTTACTTCAAGAGGAGGTTACTCTGATCTTTTCTTTTACTCCTTCGTCAGACATGAAGAGACAAAAAAATGACCACAACCCTTATCTTACATCATTATGTACTAAAAGTAAAGTCTGGTGATATTATATACTTTTATTATTGTAAATAAATCCCATAAAAATACCAAAAACAACTCTAAATGAGTCAGGTGATCACTGGTTTCTAAAACATAAAAAAAAAAAAAAAATCAAATTAGCCTCATAGTAGCTGTGTTTCTATTCAATTGTGGGGCAAATTTTAAGCTTTTTTTTTTTAAATGTTGCGAAAAAGAAAAGTGAATTAAGAATTAAAAAAAAAAAACATAACCTTTGGCCTTTCATAAAAAAATAATGTATTTTAGTTTTTTTCCTCAAAGGTTATTTTTGATACTTTACCAACTAATTCCTTTGCAGATTTTGACTTTAATACCAAATATACATCAACTAATAAACAATTAAATATTTTACAATATAAGCTACCCAGCAGTATATGACAAGTCCAGGTCAATTAATTGATTGAAAGAAAAATAAATTACTCTGTAATTGTATTAATATCCAAAATAATCTCATTATGAGCTTCTTAAATGTGAAAATTTGCTCTTTTTCTTCTTGTAAATTTTAATTTATTGAGGGTTTTTTCAAGATGAATTTTCAGAACTAAGAATAAATACTATATGTTCATAAAATTAGCAGTATATAAAGTGATTAGAATTGATTCAGACATTAATGCATCAATAATCATAATCCAAATATATATATATATATATATATTCTGAAATGGCCATCAGCATAATGAGTGCTTTTACTTTACATTGTGGTTCTAGTACTTTTACTGGAATAACAGATATTAGTATTACCTCCACTGACATTTTCAGACATTTCCATCCAGTTTTCTACAGTCTGAGACCGTTTCAGGTTCAAATGATTCTTTTAATTAACTGTATAATGTTAGTGGATGGAAATAAGTATTTTCTTTTGCCATTTTTCTAAAGATTGGGTTAATTTTGGGTTAACATTGAGTCAAAACCTGGCTTCAGACAAGAAGTCATGAAGTATTAATTGGTCTTTTCCTGGGATTTGTTGACAATAAGAAAACTGGAGAACATCACCAGCTTCAACCTTTAATGCAATGGTTCCCAAACACAGGGGTCGGTGGGGGGGTTTACAGCGGTTCGAAATAAAACGAGAAAGGATTTTACAACTCTGGAAACACAATCATAACCTTTTTATATATATATTTTTTGCAGCGATTACAAGGTTAAAAGTAGAAATACTGCGTTAGAAAAGTCATTTACTGGGAATGTGCCTTTGTGCAAAAACAGAGAGGAAAACAGAAAAGAAAAGAAAGTTTGGGAACCACTGTATTAATATGTCCAGTAACTCCTCATAAACACACCCAGCTTCCACAGTCCTCCACTTTAACTAATAAATTAAATACTGTATATTTAAATCCTTCAGCCTGTGATTTGTGCTATAGTTTAAAATGCTGGTCTGCAGTCAGTCAGTGCCACAGTCTGAACTGTTAGATTCTTCATGTGTGTCCCCTCCAGGACACGTTAAAAAAACAACAAAGACACACAAAGACACAATCACTCACTCACTCACACATTCGTTCATGCACACACACACACACACAGAAGAAGAGGGTGACAACAGAGACGGTGCTGTCGTTAACCGATGAGGGGGCGGGGCTACAGCAGACCGAGAAGCAGAAGCTGGAAGATGACAACAACATGGAGGAGTTCAGTTGTTCTCGAACAGAGACAGCAGGTCGTCGCTGCTGTTGTTGGGGAGGTCGGGGGGGCCCAGGTAGGACAGCAGCTCGTCTGGGTTGGTCAGCTCAGGAAGAAGCTGCACGACAGACAGAGAACAGTTTCAAATTATAATATAAAATTAAAAAAAAAATTATATAATAAAAATTATAAAATTCAGGATGACAATAGATTATACAATTTTTCGCCAGGTGTGACTTATATTTAAAGTTTCATGAGTTTTGGGGTATGTTCAGGCAGTGAAAAATGCGATCATTTGGGAAGAAGAAAAATAAAAATAATAAAAATAAATAATCATTTGAAATACAATAGGGACCTCACAGGTCGTTGCCTGCTCGGGCCCTAATAATGAGCTGGTATCTCAAAATTATGACCTTTGGTGCATCCAATACCCATACTACCATATTATAAACCCTCTGAAGCAAGCAGTTTCAGGGTGATTTTTGCTCTTTTTACATTTTCCTCACTGTGTATTTCACTGTAATATATAAAATCTCTATAAATCTGTAAGTCCTGTGGATTCAGCACAATCATGGCTAGAAGTGGGAACAACTCAAACATGTCTTTGTACAGAATAACGCAGTTAGAATGACAGAAATAATAATAATAAAAAATAAAAGCAGAATCTAGCTGATAAATTATCTTTTAAAAATTGGAATAAAATGGAAGTTCTACATAAAACACTTTTCCAAGTGCCCACAAGTGTCAGGAATGTTGTAAATAATAAATTGGGTCTCCACATGCTATAAATATTGGACTATTTCTATGCCCTCTCCCGTCTGCTCTGTGTAAACAGATTTTCAGTGAATATTTGTCACGTGACCGTTTGTCTCAGCAGAATCAATCATGTCTTCTCGGTCTCTCTGAGGAGCAGAATTTAATGTTTTTAACAGGATCTGGTTAGTGCAAACCCTTTATTTTAAATGACACATCTATAAGAAAGAGATTCTGACACAAATATCAACATTTTGAGCTTTGTTTTGGTCACTTTTTCAAACGGAAACTTTCGTAATCCATGATCTGTTCAAGAACTGTTGGGAAGTTCAAACTTCAATGACTATGCCCGTTTCTTTATACAATAAACAGTGGGTTTTTGATGATTTAAAAAAAAAAAAAACATACTTTCCCCACCTACTGCTGGGTTAGTAGTCTACTCGGTAACATTCATTTTGTACAGTCACTGGTGGTATCGATCTTTTTTCCATCTAACTCTCAGCAACAAAAGCAAATTTCTCAAAGTGTTAGATTATCTCTAAGTTGTAGGGAGTTTAGTAATTAGCTTTTGATTTTGGCATTTGGCAGCAGCAGCTCAAAAAGTTGGCCCTGAACTTATAAAACAGAGAAAATAATCTTAATTAACGTCCTTTTAAAATCACAGTTTGTGCTCTTGTATAACTGATCACGTGATCAACAGGTCCAACACTCACATCTAGTGCATGATCGGCCCCCTCCCCTCCAGGAGCTCCGGGGCCTCCCAGACCGAAGGAGCCTTCGCTCTGCAGCCGGGAATTCTGGGTATTGATGTTCCGCTGCGGTAGCGGACTGCCGGCGTCCCCGAGGCTCTGATTCCCGTGAACGCCCGAACCGTGCTGCTGCAGGATGCTGTGGCCGTGATCCATCCGGCCGGAGTGAGACGTCTGACAGGGAGACACATAGAGAGGGAAATGTTTATTTAATGGTAGATAAATGGTGAGTTATGGTGGTGAACAGAGTGAAGTCTTGTCTGGAGAGGCAGAGCAGCAGGAGTGTGTGGCAGTGAAGGGCAGCCGAGCAGCTGGCTGTGACAGCTGGTCCGTGGTTCAGAGCTCCACATATTCTGAGTCAGTGCTGTCCACTTCAGGTTTAGTTAAAGGCTCTTCACTGAACTCACGAGCCAGAAGGACGAGACAGTCAGTGCTGGTGACTGATGGAGCAGCACGGTGTTCAACACTGAACCAGGGACTGAGAGCCGCTCCCTGCTGAGCACACACACATCTAAAGGAGTTGAAGGAAAGCTACAACCACCATGAATTAAAATGACAGCAGTGTTTGGAGTCATCCTGGGCTTTGCATTTACTGTGGAGACTCTGGAGCAGGGGGAGGCAACCCGCGGCTCCGGAGCCACATGTGGCTCTTCGGGCCATCTGCAGTGTCTCCCTGTGGCTGTGACCAAAGAATTATATGGAATCAAACGAACTAATGAATGAATGAATGAGATTAATTCATTCTTTACATTTCAATTTTCATTTATCGTTGGTGTAGGCCCAAAGCAATTTGTATTCTACAATTGTAAAAAATGTGTAGCTTATGTACCATAATATATATCATTAGAAAAATGTTTCAACAACTAAAATGTGCATCACAGCTCACAGAAGTCTATGGCCTGGTGTCTAAACCTCTAAGTTTTGCCAACTGCATGTCTTGTTTTGTGTTTCCCTTTCAATTCTAAATCTCCTGAGATATTTCTTCAGTGTCCAGCCTCTCATTTACACAAAATCATATTAATAAATGCTCATTATTACTTATTAGTAATATTGGTAGGCAAATTAAGACTTAGCAGGCTTTTTTATCTTAATTGTAAGGCCTAAAATAAGGTTTGTGGGTCCATTCTGACATTTTTTCTGTTTTTCTGGCCAACAACGGCTCTTTTGTTAGTAAAGTTTGCCAACCCGTGCTCTGAAGTGATGACTGAATTATACAGAGCGATGCAGAGGTGCAAAAGGAGGCTGAGTGTTTAACCCTCTGAACCCCAACAAGGCGTTTTTTGCTCCCGTCATATTTTTATTCACCTCTTCCTTGTTCTTCACTGCAAAATATTAAATTATACAAGTCCTGCAGCACTATAAAACACAGCAATAACCAACAGTATGCCTCTGAACATTGCTGCTGCTGGAGAGCATCAGCTGTGACATCTTTATATTAACAACGGGATAAATTCTGGTTCCAAATTGCTCACAAAAAAGTTACAAAAACAAACACAATATAGGATAATATAAGAAATATAGGAAAAACAATGAACAAAATAGGTAACAATAACAATATATAATATAAAATGTAACAATATAAAAATGAAAAATAAAGTGTCAAAGGAGTAAAGTGGGTAGAGTGCAGATGACAAGGCAGGATGTAATAAATACAGATATATTGCACAATATAAATCTATCCTCCTATCATATCTAAGTCCTGCAGCTCTATGAAATCAGCACAATCATGGCTAGAAGTGGGAACAACTCAAACATGTCTTTGTGCAGAATAACACAGTTAGAATGACAGAAACCTGAAAAAATGTACATAATGCATTTTGAAGTATTGTCATGTCTCTCCTCTCTGCTCTGTGTCTTCGCTGCTTCTTGTGATCGGTTTGCGGTTTGCACGCCATACATCCAGATGTTGATCTCCAATCCAATGTGACAATGTGTCAGAAGGACTCCGCTCAATCCAGACCAGATTAAACATTTTTTTTTTCAATATATTCTTTGAATTATATATATTTTTTTATTGTCATTACCTTTTAACCATTTTTTAAAATTATTTTTCATTACATTTTTTTAATTTATTATATTTTTTATTTTGATTACATTTTTATCATTTAAAAGAAATCCTTGCATTTTTAAAACATTTTATTTTGTGCATTTTCATGTAGTTTTTAAATTGCTTTTTTCTTTTTTATGGTCTTCATGGCCTTCACTTGGAACTGCAGCAACCTGTCAGTTATACCTCTAACACACTGAGGCTCAGTTACATAACAGAGAACTGTAACCGTGTGTGTGTGTGTGTGTGTGTGTGAAGCAGCTCTGAGCCTTCAGGCTGCAGTTTATTCATACTCTGCTGTCATTGTTTCCTCCTGAACCGTTAAAGAAACTGCAGCGAGTGAGCTGAACACAGAAGACAGCGCTCGCCAGCGATGTCTGTGTGTGTGTGTGTGTGTGTGTGTGTGTGTGTGTTATATAAGAGAGGAGTCTAACCTGCTCGGACTGATACGGGAGCGGAGGTCCAGAGGAGGCGTACTCTCCCAGGGTCGGGGTGCCGGGAGTGTTGGGGAAGTCTGAGAATCCTGCCTGGCTGGAGAATCCCTGGCTCCCTGCGGGAAAGAGAGAGAAAACAAGTATTACTACAAAATAAAAGCATGTCTGACGGAGGACGACATAGACAGGTTTTTAGTTTGTGGAGAAACATAAAAATGATTTTAGAAAAGCACCAAATTCTGGTTGAGATCACGATGTTTATCTTGTTGCTTTTTGTTTCATTCCCACTTTTCTACCAAGGAAATAAAGAAATCTTTATTATAAACACTTACTGAACCGTTCTGAAGTCATTAAGCATTACACTGAGCACAAATGCAATCATACTAATTTATAAAAGCACCTTTATATAACTTTGTTTTGAGAGCTGTAACAATAAGTCAATGAATTGATTAGTCGACCGACAGAAAAATAATCAAAATTTAAAAAATAATAATATTATCACAGCGAATTAGGGCCATTGTAGGTCTTTTTTTCTCTATTTCTTTCTTGTACGTTTTTTCTTCAAAATATGTGATGTTTCTCTCATAAATTTGTGAGTTTTTTTCTCTCGTAATTTTGTGTTTTTTTCCCGCGTAAATTTGTAAGTATTTTCTCATCAATTTGTGAGTTTTTTCTCATAAATTTGTGATTTTTTTTCTCAAGAAGTTGTGAGTTTTTTTCCTCCGTAAATTTGTAATTTTTTCCTAATAAAGTTGTGATTTTTTTCCCCATAAATTTATGAGTTTTTTCTCATAAATTTGTGATTTTTTTTCTCAAGAAGTTGTGAGTTCTTTCTTCTTAATTTGTGAGTTTTTCATGAGGGGGGAAATGTATCTCCTTTTTAATTTATTTTTTATTACCTACAATGTCCTTAGGACACCGTGGCAGTTTTCAGCCTCTCAGATTGGAGATATCCTGCTCCTCTCAGGTTTCTCTCATATTAAACTGAATCTCCAAATAAAAGCGGGTCAGTGTATGTAAACATTATGTAACAGTGAGAGGAAGAGCCTCCAGCTGTGGAGAGTGAGAGGACGTATGCAGGGGGAGGGGACACTCTGCTGCTTCAATGTTCTGGGTCACTTCTCATCTAAGAGCAGATGATCTGAGACACACACTGTGATTGTGTACATTAAGATTACAAAGGTTAAAAATAGAACATATTCATAAAGATCTTCTATAGCTGACCGGCGAGTCCGGACTACTTTCCGTCTTTCACAGGCTGGAGTGGGCCAGATTTTTTCTTATTTTCACCTATTATTTGTGATTATTAGTGCATCCTGGGGTCCCTAAACAGTCTGTGAGCTGCATAAATCGTCTCTGACTGGAAAGCTGAGACTCTTGTGGATTCAATGAGCCCAATTTTCTTCATGTGTGATGATAATTCTAGAGTGGTCAAAAATGGTCAAATTTAGCAATAAGTCTGTGTTACCAATGGGATCAACCCCAAAAACTACTGCAACAACTTATGGCCCATAAAAATGATTCTAATTCTGAGGAAAATGGCCTCATTATGAACCCTTAAGCACTCTAAACTTTCAACATTTTAACAGGCACCTTAATGAAACATTTATCAGGGATGAACGACCAGAATAACTTTACACACACTGAGCTGCATCTCAAATTAATCTTCAGGTTTCAGCTGTCAGAAGATGAACACTGAATTAGGGCCATTGTAGGTCTTTTTTTTTCTCATACATTTTGTGAGTTTTTTTCTCGAGACTTTGTGAGGTTTTCTTTTGTAAATTTGTGAGTTTTTTCTCATAAAGTTGTGAGTTTTTTCTCATAAATTTGTGATTTTTTTTCTCGAGACTGTGAGGTTTTCTTTTGTAAATTTGTGGGTTTTTTTCTCGAGACTGTGAGGTTTTCCTTTGTAAATTTGTGAGTTTTTCTCACAAATTTGTAGTTTTTCTCAAGAATCTGAGTTTTATTCTTCTTAATTTTAATTTACGACTTTTTCCCCCCATAATTTTGTGAGTTGCTTCTCATAAATGTGTGAATTTTTTCTCATCAGTTTTTGAGGTTTTTCTTAAGACTGTGATGTTTTCTTTTGTAAATTTGTGAGTTTTTCTTGTAAACTTATGATTTTTTTCTCATAAAATTTGTGATTTTTTACCCCCGTTGTTTTGTGAGTGTTTTCTTGAGACTCTGTGAGGTTTTCTTTTTGTTGAGTGAGGGGAAATTTACCACTTCAATCTCAAAAATGTTATCTCCTAACATCTTAACACCACTTCCATGTAGCTTCTCAGATCTGGATTCTTCCTCCACCTCTGACTCTCTCAGTGAGTCTCCTGCTCTGTGTGGACTGTACCTGGCCTGTTGTAGTCGGGGGTGTTCCTGCCCCCTGCTGGCAGGCTGTGGTAGGGGGACGAGGCCGGGCCCAGAGCAGCGATCATCTCCATCACGTTGGGCAGGACCATGTGACTCGGGCTGACGGTCCGGCAGCGCTTCAGGACCGGCCCGTCCGGCTCCTCCTTTATGTGCAGGTCTGGTTTAACGGGGACCGGCCTCCAGCCGCACACCGGGTCTATGGTGATCTCCTCGTAGTCCGAACTGACAGAAGACAACAGGGAGGGATTTTAGTTACTGCACAAACATTCTAACTATATCACCAGTGGGTTTTTTTTTTTGCCACTTTTGTACCAGGGAAACAGAAAAATCCTCAAAAAATATTCATGTACATATCATACTGAAAATTATTAATAGTTTATTATATTTTTCTTCAAGTCAAGTCAAAGTTTATTTATAGAGCCCATTTAAAAACAACCTCAGTTGACCAAAGTGCTGTACAGTTATTAAAATAGAATAAATCATACACAAATAGGTATAAATAAAAACAATGAAAACAATAAAATACTAAAAACAGTAAAACAATGAAATAAAATAGAATAAAATAGTAATAAAAGCTCAATCCAAAACAGAGTTAGAGATAAAAAAAAAGACAAATAAAACCTGTTTATTTGCTAAAACCTCTGTAACTCGTGAAATTTCCCCACTGTGGGACTAATAAGGGAAATCTTAAATGTTAAAAAAATATTCAACTCTTTTAAAGTCAATCAGCATTGTATAACAAAATCTTTCAATGAGCACAAATTCAATTACACTAATTTATAAAACCACCTTTAATATAACCTGATATCTAGCCATTTTCCATGGTTTTCTTGATAATGATTTTGGTTATTATCAAGAACGCCATGAAAAATGTCTAGATATCAGCTCTTAAATTAAACTCTTATCAGCTATTTTTGTTGTTATCATTATATTTGTTCAAGCAAATGTACCTTTCGTTGTACCAGGCATTAAAATGAACAAGAAATTGAAGAAAACAAGGTGGTCTAATCATTTTTTCCATGACTGTATATTAATTATTTTAGGAAAGTTTTTTTTTGCTTATGTTATTATTTATTCCCACTTTTGTACCAGGGAAACAAAAACATCATAAAAAATACTGAACTTCTTTAAAGTCAATCAGCATTTAATTACAAAATCTTTCAATGAGCACAAATTCAACTCATAAAAATGTATAAAACCACCTTTAATATAACCTTCTTTCTAGAGCTGCAACAATTAGTCAGAAAAATAGTCAACTATTTATATATTTATGAGTAATTTTTCATGCAAAAATGGCAGAAAATGCAGTTTTTCAGCCGTTCAAATACGTTGATCTCCTTCTTTTCTCTGTTTGATATCATATTAAACTGAATATATTTGGGTTTGGACGACAAAACAAGACATTTAAAGGCATCTCCTTGGACTGTATTCACTGTTTTATGATCTTTTTATTTTATATGTTTTATTTGTTACTTCTTCTCTGAATCAGCAGCTGCAGTAGCAGCATATGGGTGGTTGACGTGACGCTCAATTTTTGTGTTCCCAGTGACAAATATTACTAAAATTTGATAATATTTCATTAAAATTAATGTTTTAATATGCAGTTCATTCTTCTACATCTAATCCATCTGCAAACAATGAGTATCGTTCTTCAACTATGCAAATATTCTGTTTTGAACATGACATTTGTCCACCGGTGCAACTGTCCTAGGTAGCATTACTTATCTTAAAACAACTGTAATTTAATGAAAAAATAATCTAAACACGTTAAAATACTTGAATGCATGTCATACGAGTGTTTACTTAATGAATCTAGAGGATATAAGTGTTAAGGTCCCTATGTAGAGTTATTATGACACATTACATTTTGTCCGCAAAACTGGTGTCCTCCTGGAGCAACGCCATTATGTAGATATAAAACAGGCATTAATGTGACCAGCCCATTACTGAGAGGGGTCCTTCCAGAATCAGGAAGGACAGAAGACATCTCTGGAGCAGGTGGACTTCACACAAGATCAGTTCTGTCTCAAATATTTTCATAATATTACTATTTCCGTGCAGTGTTGGAACTGGTCGTCTTAAGGTAGTCCTTAGGTACAACGCAGTTTAAGCATTGATCTGAATATTTTTATCAATTTACATTGATTGATCATTGAAAATAATGTAAATTGATAAAAATATTCATAACTAATATGCCTTGGGCTTATCTATCTTATCTGTCCAACATTCTCTGAATTAAATAATGACATTCTTTATTTTGTTGCACCGGTGGACACATTTTAGGACTACCACACCAAAAAGTTAATAATATGCTAAATATATGAAGAATTAGAAATGGACACATTCAGTTTTGAATTATTCACATATAAGGGAATATAATTGTATGTCATTTGTACGACATATATTTTTTAATTATTCTTTTTTTCACTTTGAATTTGAGTTCACGTCAACCACCCATATAAAGGTCCAGCCACAGATAAACACATCATTTCATCACATGCACACAACAAAAAAACACTATCCAACACTGTCAAAAGGCCGACTACAGTCATTATGGCGAACATTGGCCAGTACTGATCGGTGCACAATTAAAGCACTTACTTCTGGATGTAGACGAGGATCCCGAGCATGTACTGGTCCACCTCCAGCCCTTCTAGCAAAGCTGTTTTACTGTGAAAGAGACGAATAAAAAAAAAACTGCCGGTTACATTCCCTGCAGAGAAGATCTGCTTGTAAAAGCTGCAGTGAGAGCTGGATGCAGAACGTACTTGCACACAGGACACCTCCACGTCCCTCGTTCACAGTTTAGCTGCAGGTAGGACTCCAGGTCGAAGCACTGAGAGAGAAACGAGTGTGAGATCGTTTAGCTGCATTTCAACATGTGTACACACTGCAAAAACATTAAGCTCACCAAGTATTTTCTTCTTATGTCTAGCAATAGTATTAATTATATTGTTTTGAGTATAATTTACCTAATGACCATAGCTTTATGTGCTTATTTAATTATTAATATTATTATTATGTGCTTATGCAATTATCTTATTGTTTAAAGACTTCTTTTTAGGATTGATATTGTGAGCTTTTTCATGCTTTTCAAGCTGTTCAACTATTGAATCTGGTGAGTTGTTGCCTAAAATATTGGCTCCAGTTGAGTTTTAGTTGCATGTAGTTTGAATTATATTTCAAAAGCATTTTCTATCGACCAAAACATGCTCGTTTCAAGTATCGCTGCCGTATTTTATTGTTACTGCAGTTGGACTTTTCAAGCCACAGTTGCTCAAAATACGTATACCGTATTTCCTCTAATAGTAGCCAGGGCTTCTATTAATAAAAAAATCAGTTTGGGACCCGGCTAATAATAGTATAGGGGCAGTCTATTATTTGAAAGAGGCTTTTATTAAAAAAAGAAAATCAGAGCAGCTCTGACTGGCACTTTTTAGAGTGTTTTACACAGCGCATTGTAGCCAGTTACCCTGATGTCGGCCATATTGGAAGTACTCGGATGTAAACAAACAATGAACAGCACGCTGAATGTTCATTTTAAGCAGGATTTAAAATACTAAACTACTAAAAAGCCCAGAAGAACGTGCGTAAACGGCTCAACTTTACAGAGAATGACTAGGACAGCAGGAGAAACAACCATATTTACCTACAGTACTAACTTGTGTCGCGAAAATTTGTTACTGTCAAATGATGTTTCCTGAATGGTGTTCTCCGTAGCATCACCTCCACAGTTGGAGTTAGGAGTTCAGTTTAAGGTTAGGCCTTGTAGAGAGAACTGTTTGGGGTTCAGGTAAACTTGGGCTCATGTTAACAACTTAAAGGAGGACTGGTTGGGGTCAGGGGTCAGGTTGGTGCAGGTTAAGGTAAGGAGGACACATATCGACGGGGGAACAGACTTTGACATAACACCGGTAAGACACCCGGCTTATAAAAGAGGCCGGCTTTTATTTACTAAAAATTGTTTTTACACCCGGTTACTAAATGAGGCTGGTCATTAATTGGGGCCTGGCTTTAAATTGAGGAAAGACGGTATTTGGATTAATTTCAAGACATCTATGGTTTTTCCAGTGCCTAGAAATTTTTTTACTTATTTAAAGAATTTTTACAAAGAAAAGAGAGAGGGAGAGCTCAAAAAAGAGATAAAGAAAGAGATTATTTGGTGTACTCGCAATATATACGCCTGGTACGCACGCGTATTTATCATCTTTTACAGGCGCAGGCAACACAGTTAAGGTGTTTTAGTATAGATCGCTGGCATAAAATGCCCCCCATAGTGTGTGTGTGTGTGTGTGTGTGTGTGTGGCTCCTACCTGTATGTGTCTGCAGTCGTGTCCTCTGGCTGGCAGCTGGATTCGTCTGAAGGTGATCGGACATTTGAGGGAAACTTTGATGGCCGTCTGCTCCACGCCGTCCTCTCCGTTCAGACCCGGGGTGCCGGGGATCGTCCCGCTACTGAAGTTTCTTTTTACTGAATAAAAAGAAAGAAAGGAAGCGGTTACTTTACTGAACCCATGAATGACTCAGAATATCTCCTGGACTCTGAAGTTGTGAGGAGGCGGAGCAGCTGACCTCAGCCTGCCGATATCAAACTTGGTTGCTTGCCAAAAGCTCCATGAATTGACTTTTTATTCAGTTTAAGACACATTTTTACAATTCGCTCTTTAGATCTAGGTGGTTTTTAACTCTTATTTTAACCAAATGATGGATTTAAATCATCAGACATCTAGATCTTAAAATATCAGAGAAACTCAGCTGGCAGCTCCTCCAGGACATCCCCCAAACTGCATTTAAAAAACACTGATTTTTAATGAGAAACTGCTTTATTCAGTGTTTTGACTGGTTTTAATTAGCAGCTTTGTTTGTGTTGGAGAGGAGGAGACCTCTGAGGAGGATTCTGCTGCTGAACTGTGAACACTGAAGGAATCCTGACGGGAGAAACTGACTGAAATGACGCTTTGCTCCGTCTAGTCTTTTAGTTTTAGAGACCTCCAGTGGCAGAAAATCACATATTGCACGTTTAAGTTAAGGTAGCAGAACCACAATTTAACTGTTACGAATAAAACTCCTGCATTCAAAATCCTATTTCAGTTTTAAAACAAGCTTTTGAAAGATTTCTAAAATATTTATGTTTTCTAGTTTTTATGACAGGTGGTCTAATAAATTTGTTAGGCACTGAATATGAAAAAAAAATATTAGACCACCCTTGTATTCTCCTTGCTTTCTTGTTCATTTAATGCCTGGTACAACTAAAGGTACATCTGTTTGGACAAATATAATGATAACAACAAAAACAGCTCATACGAGTTTAATTCAAGAGCTGATATCTAGACATTTTCCATGGTTTTCTTGATAATAACCAAAATCATAATCAAGAGGCATTAAAATGAACAAGAAACTGAAGAAAATGGTCTAATATTTTTCCATGACTGTATATGTTAGTGATGTGCCAGTGAAGCCTCATGAACCATTTTCATTATTTTCTGAGCCCATTAAAGCCTTTAAAACCAGGAAAAGATAACACAATTTAACAATAATCTTATATTCAAGATGATACAGACATGTTGATATAGTCCAGATTAAAATATCTTTTTGTTACTGAAGTGTATTAAAAGTGTTAAAAGTTCATGTTAACTTTTTTGGTTCAGCTGTTAAACATGAGGCTCAAAAGCATCAAATAAACTGAAATGTGTCCCTTTTTTCTGTTCTTTCTTTTTTTGGAGCTATTGGTTTAAAGAAAAAGGCTGAAGGATTGGAATCAAGTGTGCTTTCAGCTCTTTGTTGAACAGAGAGCGCCATCAAGTGGGCTCAGAAAATAAAGAAAATGGTTCATGAGGCTTCATTGGCACATCACTAGTATACACACTACCGGTCAAAAGTTTTAGAACACCACAATTTTCCAATTTTTTTATTGAAATTCAAGCAGTTCAAGTCCAATGAACAGCTAGAAAGGGTACAAAGGTAAGTGGTGAACTGCCAGAGGTAAATAAAAAAAGGTAAGGTTAACCAAAACTGGAAAAGAATGTACATTTCATAATTATACAAAAAGGCCTTTTTCAGGGAACAAGAAATGGGTTAAAAACTTAAAGCAGTTCTGCAGCAACGGAGGTTGATCAAGCCTTGAAAGTTGCTAAGTTGCTACCAATTCCTACAGGTGTCCCAACTTTTCTTGATTACTTACAACCTACAAGTTGCTCCACATTTAAGGGAACTTCTGCAACAGAGTTGGGAAGAGCTTTCTGAAGAATATTTGATTTCCATTGAGTGTGTTCAGCTGTTCGATCTGTTAAGGTGCTACTTCCATGAGTCAACAGTTTAGAATACATTTTCCTTTCTAAACTGATTCTATGATTTATTTTTTAACTTCAATTGTTTATTTGTTATAAGTATTAATTTCAGAGTACACTGAGACATTAAACTGCATCATTTTCAATAAAATTCTGGAAAATGGTCATGGTCACCTAACAGATATATATATTTAAAAAAAAAAAAAAAAAAAAAGTTCTTATTCTTTTCTCTTCTTTTCTTCTTTAACATATAGCACTCCTTAGCAATGACAGTTAGCTCTTAAAGTTATGTACTTACTCGATTCCTATGGTCTATGTCTAGTACCATCAGGTTGAATGCACTTATTGTAAGTCGCTTTGGACAAAAGCGTCTGCTAAATGACATGTAATGTAATGTAATGTAATGAAAAGTTGGAGTGTTCTAAAACTTTTGACCAGTAGTGTATATAAATGTCCATTCAAAATTAGATGAAATAGAAGAAAAAAGCAGCAACTGTTGCTGAGTTAAAGCACTGTGTGTTTTGAACTGACTCTTGGTGATGCAGTGTTCGGCCGGCAGCAGCCTCTTCTTCATCAGACCCTGCAGGACGGAGCGGACCGACGGCCGGTGGACCAGCTGCAACACAAACAGGTGGGACTGCAGAGAGAAGAGGGAGAACACGGTGAGGTCTGATCCCTTTACTGTGTCGGGTTTTTTGAGATATTGAGACAGTTAGCGGCAGTTGAAGGAGACTCACGCAGCAGCAGGCGGTCACAGTGATCTGCACGGTGTTGCGTCCCGGCTGACACACAGACTTCAGGTACAGCGGCTTGTGGGAGGTTTTGTTGTCTCCTCGTTCAATGCACAGAGGAGTCGCATTCACGCTCACCTGAGAGAAAAGAGAAAAAAGAGACACATTTCAGTTTATTTGATGCTTTTTAGCCTCATGTTTAACAGCTAAACCAGAAAAAGTTAACATGAACTTTTAACACTTTTAATACACTTCAGTAACGAAAAGAAGATTATTGTTATATTGTGTTATTGTGATATTTCCTGGTTTTAAAGGCTTTATTACAGTAAATACGTGTTTTTTCTGAACTTTTTTAGTGGTTTTATTATTTGACTTCACCAACTTTATCATTTTATACACATTACTGGTGACTATTTATCAAAAATGCCATTATAGTATAGTAAATATTTTGTGAACGCAGCAATTGTCCACTCTACAATATCGATGTTTAGGTTTTAATAAAAAATATTGATATTATTTTGATTTCCTCGATCGCCCAATCCTGACATGAATAAATATTTTCCCAATATTTCCACAGACGCCGATGCCCACAACCTGCGCAACAATCTTTTCTTTAATAAAAAACAACTAAAAGATGCCAAATTACACCATTTATCTGAGCCACTACTTATTTATGTACTTCCTTTATGTAAAAACATAAATTGTCCGTTTTTCTAATTTTATGTGTGATGAACACTGCTGAGGAAACATTAGCTCAAATTGGTGCTATTTTGTCAGAATAACTGTTATTCTACATGTCTCATTTCAAATGTTATTTTAAAAAAAAGGGTTAGCACTAACCAGATACTGCAAAAAACATAAATGTGCTCCTCAGTGACCCTGTGAAGACATGAACATCTCGACTGAGATGAACAGTCACCTGATAAAAATTCAGTGAAACTTGACGAGGAAAGGTAACACTTGCGGCTGTGTATTTCGACGAAATTCTACTTTCTTTTTTATCTGATTTCTGTCATTCTAACTGTGTTATTCAGCACAAAGACATGTTAGAGTTGTTCCCACTTCTAGCCATGATTGTGCTGATTCCATAGAGCTGCAGGACTTATAGATGGATTATATTTATCTTTTGAGAAATACTGATGTCCTTAAAAACATTTATACAAATTATTAGACCACCCTTGTTTCTTCAATTTCTTGTTCATTTTAATGCCTGGTACAACTAAAGGTACATTTGTTTGGACAATAACAAAACAGCTCATAAGAGTTTAATTTAAGAGCTGATATCTAGACATTTTCCATGGTTTTATTGATAATAACCAAAAATATTATCAAGAAAAAACATGGAAAATGGCTAGATATCAGCTCTTAAATGAACGACTCCATTACTGTATGTGAAAAGATAATGAAAGTATTCTAAGATTATCAGTCAATAAAAGCACCAAGGAGGAATTTAATCTCTGTAGTGAACAAGTGAAAATAATTGCACACAATCAGTCCTCAATGAGCCAAAATGACCTTGATTACACTAATTAAAAAGTTGTTAAAAAATCCAAACAATAAAGGTGTTTACCTGCACAGAGGCGGGCCAGTTAGTGTTCATCTGTCTGTCCTCGTGGTGGTAACACTTGAACTGCAGCTCCAGGTCCGGCCTGCAGGGGGCGACACAGCACAGTGAGACAGACAGGCAGGGTGGGGCTACAGCATTCCTCATGTGTTGTTTTTATTCATCACTCAGGAAGAGGAACACTGAACACACGTCATGACACAGAAACAGCTTTTAAAAGGTTACAGCTTAAGTCGGGCCTCCACTGGAGCGAATCAATTCATTTAGTTTTATAATAATCACAAAATATATCTCTTATATTAACTGTGACTTTCCCTGGGATCAAAGTAGAAGACAATTATAGAAAATATACTTTCATTTAGCTTCCTTTCAAGGCAAAAAAAATTAAATTACTAGACTTTTAGACAAAAAAAACCCTACTTAAATAGACTACTTAAAATTAAATAATCAAGTGCAATCTGCACAAAATCTATGAGAAATAAAATGAATTAATTCTGCCTGAATTTTTTTTTATAAAATTCTATGTACAATTTTATAAAGAGTATTAGGCCTGTAAGTAATCAGTGCAAACGTAAAAATAAAAATAAAAATAAAAATAAAAATAAAAATAAAAATACACAAAATACAAAATAACTCTGGGCAAATACAAGCTCGACGAAATTTGTGAAAATAAATGTAAAAAATGAAATGATAATAAAATGAAAATGATAAATAAATAAATAACAACTTAAACATATTTTTTTTTCAAATAAAATAAAAAAAAGAGAAAATAGGAGAAAAAAAGTTAAAATAGATAATCATTTTTGTAATTTTTCTGACGACATGCTCATTTTGAGGTTTCCAGAACTTCTTTTCAGTGTATGATACATTTGATATATATATTTTTTTGATGATAAATACACTAGTAAGAGGAGCAGAGAGTGTTTTTTTCCTGCCGTACCTCAGCATGAGCGTCTTGTAGACGGAGTCTCTCAGCTGGAAGGCGTGGTTACTGACGGCCAGGTTGTGCTCCAGTCTGAACGGCTCCAGCACCACGCCGTCTCGCACCGGGAACGTAAGCCGCAGGTCGTCACTCGGGTTACCTGGAAGAGAGAAAAAGGGGCGGGTCTTAGAGCGTCTCCACAGTAGATACTTTTACCTGAAGAACAAGAATCTTCTAAAACTAATTATTTAGATCTCTGGAGGAATTCCGTATTAGTTGTAGCTGAATATGGACTTGTTTTCAAATACAAAGACACATTGTTCCGTGTAATGCCTTCTTTGCTCCAGCTACACTTATATACTGTATATAATGTACACACATCTAAAAAAGATGAAAGGGACCTGGCTAGGTGTATAAATGTTAAAAACCTCCTTGAGAAACATTTTCCCCGTTTTTATGATGGTTATGAAAACAGCAATTACTGGAGAAGATTGTGTGTAAACACATTGGGCTTCATGAAGATTTTTTTTTTTGTAAATCAGTTATCTGACATTCACTAAAGTTGGGTGCACCTAAATTTTGTGCTGGTGTACATCTGGAGCCCTGGATGATATTATGGGATTCATCATTCTCAGAAGACAAATCAGATGATTCTGCAGTTTAGGATCACCTCCATAAATCTGAACTAGGGCCGGGACTTAAACGCGTTAATTAAGATTAATCAGTGACACAAAAATTAACGCATTTTAATGTCACACTTATTTTTTCGTTTCTCACTGGATGAGTTTCAGGAGGATCGATTATACTGGAGCACCAACTAGCGTTCATGAGTTCAGACGTTCAGACAGCAACAAACCACAGTGAACATGAAGGAAGAAGCTGATGAGACCTTTGGTTGGCCCCGTGGATGATGGGACATTTAGTTACTAAAAAACAACGGATGGAAGCGTCGATAAGAGCATGGTTGTGTGCAAGCTATATATGCTAAATGCTAAATATGCTATTGCTACACTTAATGGCAAAAATTGCACTGGTCTGTTGGACTTGAACAAAAATAAACAACATTTTTGTTGCTTAAGCTTATGTATTCAGACATTATTCAATGGTATACTAAAAATCCATGTGAAAAAAATTACTTCTCACTGTTCTCAGGTCAAATATTTTAATGCGATTAAAATGCGATTAAATTGCGATTAATTTTCGATTAATTAATTACAAAGCCTCTAATTAATTAGATTAATTTTTTTAATCGAGTACCGGCCCTAATCTGAACCAGAACCTTCTTCTAAACACATTTAAGAAAACCTTAGGGGATCTAAAAGATGAGCAGCTCTCTTCTTTGTTTGTGTTTCCTGCAGCGTGTGGCTCACCTGTGGACACCTGCTGGGCGCTGATGTTGGGTTTGGTGTCAGGTGGGAGGTAGGGGGGTTTGGTGTCCTGTCCCGGGGACAGGTAGGGGGGTATGGACGTCCCGGGAGTCATGGGAGGCGTGGGGTTCCCTCCCATCGGCGAGCTGGGATACCCGGGCATCACGCTGCCCCGACCTGGCTGAGAGACGAGGACGAGACCAGAGATTAGACCCTCAGAGAATATTTCTCTGTTAATAATAATAATAATAATAATAATAATTCTAAGAGGATGAGTGGAGGGTCTTACCCCGCTGACTGCAGCCTGCGTGAAGGCGTTGTATCCTCCGGCTCCTGCAGACGGCAGGCTGCCCTGACCGTTAAACGGCTCCGACTGCACCACACACAGTAAAGATCACAGTCAGGGAATCACTTAACTATCTTCAACTTCAAGTTCATTTTCATATGACAAGACAAATTAGGAATCTTACAGACCGATGTGTTGTACATCGAGAAGACAGTTCTTATTCAAATGAATATTCAAACCGGACGTTAAAGTGCTTTGATGTCAAAAAGATTTCTTATGAAGTACATATAATTTTCTGCAGTGAATATTTGTCACGTGACCGAACGTCTCAGCAGAATAAATCATGGAGAATTTAATGTTTTTAACAGGATCTGGCAGGGCAAACTCTTTATTTTTGGCTACATTTTAAATGAGACATGTACAATAAAGTTATTTCAATAAAACGTCACTATTTTAAGCTTAGATTTGTTTGTTTTTTCTCGATGGAATGGCATCATTCAAGGACTGTTGGAAATGTGAAAATCCAACGATAATTTAGTTTTCTATCGTTTCTGGCTCTGATGAATGGTGCAATTTTGGTGGGTTTTTTAAAGAAAACATGCCTTTTCCACCCATCAGTAGGTTGTGGGGTTTAGAGGGTTAATCTGCACATTATTTACTAATTAAACAATGGGTTGTTTCTCTATATAATGTCAAAAAAAAAAAAAGAATAAGAGAATAAGAGAAAAACCTGAGAATGAGTCACTTTTTTTTTGCTTGACTCAAACAATTAATTATGAAAATATCTGCAGATTAATTCTCTGTTGATTGATTCACTAGTTTAGCTCTCACTTGCATTAAAATATATTTGAAAAAGACCTAAAACTTGCTTCCATCCATGACTTTTGTTCAGCTTTTTTTATTGATGTGATTTCAGTTTTTATAACGCTCCAACGTTTGTAACTTTTCAAATAAAGAACAAAAGGTATTCATAAGCTTGAAACATCTTGGGATATTTTAAATGCTTTTTATGTAAATATATTTTATATTTTTCAATTTCCTGAAGGTTAATGACATAAAAATGACAGATGAATAATAATCTACTGCTAATGGGGCTGCTAATCATTAGTAGTAATATTATTTAATGTATGTATTATTTGTATTTATTTATTTTTTTTGTAATGCAATTTTCAAAATGTGATTATTGCTCCTTCCTGTAAAAGATGATAAAGTTGTTAATAATTAAAAAATCTTTGTAGTTTTTGGTTTTGACTGGATGGATAACTTAAATACAGGTGTTTGGATCGACAGCAAACATGAAGCATCAGTCAGGCTTTTATTTTGTAGAGTAAAAGGAAGTGATTACCTTGTAGTACTGTGGAGGGTTGGGCTGTCCGGCTCCAGGAGGGAACTGGGCCGGGTGCTGGGATCCGGAGCCGTACTGGCCCATGAGGGGCATCCGGCTGGAGGGGTAGGAGGGGGAGGGGGCGCAGCGCTGCGGGGGGCCGGCCGGGTACTGGAGGGGCTGCGTGGGGTACCCCGACATGCCCCCGGAGCCGTACTGCTGCACCGGGAAACCCTGCAGGGAAAACAGCAGAAAGAAAAGGATGAGCATGTGTTGCAACCTGTCACGATAATATAATAATAATAATAGAAGAGGATTATAATGCAGGTGCAGCCTTTCAAAGAGCAAAACTTGTCATTCTTAAGAATATTCACAAATTAATGTAAAAAAAATCTAAAAAATAATCCTGAAAAATAGACCAACAGAGCAGAAATGACAGTGACACGTGTCTCAGTATTTTTATATTTATATTTTTTTTCACGTTCATTCCGTCTTTGTTTACGTCGAAGCAAATAAGAGATACAAGTATTACATTTTAACAGCCACTGAATATTTATTATTATTTATTATTTAAACGGGACTACATTTACAGCTCTTGTATATTCATTTATTAATTCTGAATTCGTCTCATTGTAATAAAAAATAAAAACATTCAGAAGCTGAATTAATTATTTTTTATTTTATTTTCACAAATTCAATATGTATATATATATATATATATATATATATATATATATATGATATATTATATTATATTATTATTATTATTATTATTAATAATACAATTATAAATAATTTAATTTAAAAAAATCAGGCTGTTCAAATGTTAAATACTGTCAATCAAGTTAAAACAAAAATCAAAAAGCACCAAGAATAATAGATATTTAAATTGTATTATTTAAATAATTTATAAAAAGAAAAAGCAGCAAATCTTCATATTTAAGAAGCTGGAATCAATATAAAATCAATATAATATTTGCCATTTTTTGTTTGAAAAAAAATAAAAATAATAATAATAATAGTAATATGTCAAGTTATTTTTTGTTGATTGATTTCCCAATTAACTAACTAATTATTTCAGCTTTTAAATATAGTCAAGTCAAAGTTTATATATATATAAATAAATAAAATAAAACTTCGACCTGTTTATCGAACAAAAACTCCTGCAGTGGAAGTAACCTGTAGGGATTTGCCTTTATTTATCTAATAAATATTAATATACATATAAAAAAGTATTATCTCCTGCATGGTTAAAGGCTGACTGACCTCTGAGTGAAACGGCCGTTTGAGGCCCTGCTGCGGCCCGGGGTAGCCGCCGTGCTGCGGCATCTTCTGAGCCTGGGCCGGGTGGGACGGGTACAGGCCTCCGCTGGGCGGCGGGGGTCCCGGTCTGGACGAGACCATCCCTGGGGGGCCACGGGGGCCCGCGTGGGACAGGAACTGGGTGCTGTAAGAGGACGCTCCGCCCATCTGAGAGGGAAAGAGACAACAGGAGTAAAAAAGTTTCAAAAGGGTTTTAAAGAAAAGAAGATCTAACATCTGTCTGCTTCAGTTCTGCTGAATTTAACTCAACATGTATGCCCCAAACTCTCCTTTTTACTTGCACGTTTCTTCTGTTTTTATACATTTTATAGTATTTAATAGGCTAAGGCCGCTCCACTGTGATGAATGAATGTTGTGCATGTGACAAATGAAAACTAAATGACAGCTAAAATAAGAGATTTCCTCCAGGTGTATTAATATCATTAGAAATATCACTATTTTACGCTTCATTTTGGTCACTTTTTATAACGTAAATTTCCGTAACTTATGATGTGTTCAAGGGCCGTCGGACAGTTCAAATTCTGTCGATAATGCTTGTTTTTATAGTTTCTTTCTACCATTTTGACACATTTAAGACCAAAAGTTTACTCAAGTTGCACCTAGGGAAGTAAACTGAAGCCGTCCTGTGCAGGAATGTTTGTCTCATGATGTTAAAAAAATATGAAAAAGTGACATAAAAAAGGTTTTAAACATGCATCACACTTCTAAGTTTAATCTATATAAAATGGCAATTTTTATGCATTTAAGACAAAAAGTTCACTCAAGTTGCACCCTGGGAAGTAAACTGAAGCCGTCCTGTGCAGGAATATTTGTCTCATGATGTTAAATAAAATCTGAAAAAGTGAAATAATAAGTTTTAAATATCGGAATCTTCTAGAAAAGCGTTGCAATCATCTGATCCATAATAACTCGCAACTGATCTGGGAGCTGATAAAACTCTTTACACTTAGGATGCACCACACTTAATGTTCGTTCTAAGAATTAAAGACATAGAATGCAAACTTTGACACATTTAAGACCCAAGTTCTCTCTCTGAAGGCCTCCAGTGCAGGAATATTTGTCTCATGATGTTAAATAAAATACCAAAAAGTGCCATAAAAAGGTTTTAAACATCTTAATCCTGTAGAAAACTGATGTGGACCTGCTGCAGCTGTGTTGAATCTACAGTTTTTAGGTGTAAGAAGATGAATGCAAAGACTCTGAAGTAGACACAGACACGTTTACCTGTCAGAAACATTTACCTGTCCCCTTCCCTCTTATGTTGTCCCTTTCTGTCTGTCTGTGTCTTATCCTCCTTTTATTAAATTTTTATTATTATTATTATGTATTTTTTTATTTATTTTATAATTTTCTCTTATGTTTATCTTCATTCATTTATTTGTTTGTTTTTGTTTTTTCTATTTGTTTTGTTTTTGTATTTTTTGACTATAACTTTGGTGTTTTCATTTATTTTGTACTTGCCTATTCTATGGATGTATTGGATAAACTGATGTGTGCTCTGACAGCTGATATAATTATGCATCCAAGGAAAATCCAATAAAAATAACTTTGAAAGAAAAAAGAAACATTTACCTGTCCATAGCTGAGCTCCTGGTTCTGCTTCTCTTGTATGGCCTGTACGGTTGCCGTAGCGGTGGCGGTTGCCGTGGCAGCGGCAGCGGCAACAGCAGCAGCGGCAGCCTGAGTGAAGTCTGAGGGAGGACGCACGCCCAGACCGGCACCTCCGCTGTTTCCAGAGTAACTGCAGGGAGGGGGGGAGGGGGGGAAGACGGGGGGAGGTGAGTGGGTGGCGGTGAACTAAGTGAACTGAGCGTGTGTGGTTTCGTCATGAGCATGAGTCAGAGCGGTGGGAGCCGCCACGCTGACATATGTTGATGCAAAACCTCCGCAGAAACGGCACAGAGGAGCACAGAGCTCCAGCAAAACACACAACCACCATCAAACGCCGAGTTTCAGGATCAAAGCAGACAAGAGGAATAATGTTCCAGCTCAGAGTTAAAGGAGCAGGGCGCTCAAAACTGTCAATAACTCACTAAATGTGTTAATTATATCTGTCAGCTCGTAGAAGTGACATTAATTACTGTGAAAAGCCCCGACGAAGATAAACACTCAGAGAAAAAGGTTCAAATAGGAACATTTTTTTTTACATCTGAGCTAAATTAACATGATAAAGAAGGTCAAAATTAACCATCTGAACCCTAAACAGTAGGTTTTTGTCATGAAAAATTTCTCCAAAAATTAAAAAAAAGGAAAAAATTGGAATAAAATGGAATGTATATAGAAACACTTTTCCAAGTGCCCACAAAGTCACAAATGTTGTAAAAACTGTTTTCTCCACATATTGTAAATATTGTCATGTTTCCAGCCTCTCCTGTCCTCTCCTCTCTGCTCTGTGTAAACAGCCTCTCCTGTCCTCTCCTCTCTGCTCTGTGTAAACAGCCTCTCCTGTCCTCTCCTCTCTTCTCTGTGTAAACAGATTTTCAGTGAATATTTGTCTCGTGACCGTTGGTCCCAGCAGAATCAATCATGTCTTCAAAGTGTCTCTGAGGAGCAGAATTTAATGTTTTTAACAGGATCTGGTTAAATGACACATGTAGAATAAAGAGATTCTGACACAAATATCAACATTTTAACATTTTAAGTTTTGGTCACTTTTTAGAATGGAAAATTTCGTCACCTATGATCTGTTCAAGGACTGTAAGAAAGTTCAAACTCTGACGATAATGCCTTTATTTACAGCTTCCTTCAACGATAAATGGTGTGTTTTTTAAGAAAACAAACTTTTTAAACCCGGTGTAGTTCAGTGGGTTAAATGTGCATTTTCATTCACTGCTGTTATGCAAATATAAGGCTGAACAGACAGCTGAGGAGCGCAGAATTTAATGTTTTTTGACAGGAATGTCACAATTTTAAACTTGGTTTTGATCACTTTTTATAACGGAAACATTTGTAACCTATGAGTCATTCAATGACCGTCGGAAAGTTCAAATTCTGACGATAATGCCTGTTGTTACACGTTTCTTTCTACAATAAATAGTGTAATTTTTCCATTTTTTAAAAAGAAAACATACATGCTAGAGGGTTAATTAACATCTTATCATAAACACTGGAGTCTGGACTTCAGCATGAACAGCCAGAAGAACCATTTAGTTGTTATTTAAGGTCTTTCCCTCGTTCAAAATGCTTTGCACAACACATCAAATGTACATCTACAGATGCCTCTCAATACATTAGAATAGTAGTTCAAGTCAAACAGCCCCAACCAAGTACTGAGTCATATAGATGGACATACTTTTCAGAGGCCAACATTTACATATTAAACATACTTTTTAAAATTGGTCTTTTGTTATATTCAAATTGTTTTGAGACACTGAATTTTAGGTCTTCATTAAATGTAAGCCATAATGATTATAATTAGAGGAAATTGAATAAATCAAGACATAAAATGTTTCATTCTGTGTGTTAATGGTTCTAAATGATGTGTTATTTCCACTTTTTGAATTGAATTACTGCCAAACTTTTCTAGGATAGTTTAATTTATGCACCTGTACACATAAACGAAAGAAATGTGATTAAATGATGATTAACTTAACCGGCAATGTATCAAGATGACGTTTATTATCTTTAGCTTAATATTCTGGCATTTGTTTATCTATATGTTTTTGCTTGACTTTAAACACACGTTTTGTAAGTTATGTAACAACATTCAGTGTAAACTGAAAATACTTATATATTTAAATGCATATTGCGCCACCGGCGTCGCTGTTTCTACGCTCGCCATTTTTAAATCTCCCGGTAGACCGGTGACCGCAATGCTTTATGGGTAGTCGGAGCGCACGGAGGATACATGCATGCATCCTCGGAATTTGGGCAAAAGAAGGACTCTGTCCTCCGGAGGATCCTCGACATTGGGACAGTCCTTCGTCCTCATTTGGGGTCAAATTTAGCCTTAAATGATGACAGTAGGCGAGCAGAGGAGCGGCGTACCTTCCCCCGTAGGCGGACGCCGGGTTGTAAGCAGCACTGGGGCGTCCGTACATGACGGGCTGGCCGTAGCCTTTATGGGCGTCTCCGTACGACTGCTGGCCCATGAACTGGGAGCCCATGCCGGGGCCCATACCGGGGCTGCCGCCGGGCATCATGTGACCGCCAGAGCTCTCGCCCGGACCCATGGGTGCTCCGAACACCTGCAGGGGAACAGAGAGAGAGAGAGAGAGAGAGAGAGAGAGAGAGAGAGGGAGAGAGAGAGAGAGAGACAGAGAGAGAGAGAGAGGTGTTATCACAGATATTTACAGCGCAAAATGTGGAGAATGAGACACATTTATCAGCAGGCAGCTCCCTCCTACGTACGGAGCAGCGTGGGCGTGACCTTTGAGAGCCTCCGAGTGTTAATTTACAACTTCAGAAGATCAGTTACATCAGAGAGAAATGTTGATTTTGGCTTCATGTCTGCTCCATTTAGAACTTCCTTTAAATAAATTCCTAGAGTGGAAGCCCACATGTTTCAGTTTAGTCTGATTTGTCTGATTTCTTTTAAATATCTGCAGTAACAAATAAAACACATGAGCAAAACTGTGTGGGTGGAATTATATAAAAGTTTATTTGTGTGAAATTGTTATGGTTATGCCAGCTCCAGAAAATAGAATAAAATACTACGAAATAAAATCTGTAAAAGTAAAAATAAAATAAAAACCCTGAACAAAATCAAATCAAATGAATAAGTAAAATAAAAAATATATTTACACCAATAAGAAATATAGAATAAATACTAATAATACAGAATATATATTATAAATTAATAATAAAATATGATTGTAGTAAATTACCAGTTTTAAAATAAATATGAAAGGATTATTATTAAATAAATAATATTAAAAAATAATTAAATATGATAAAGTTGTGCTGTTAAGCGTAAAATATTTTACATCAAGAAAAATATATAGAATAAATTTTAATAATAAGACGAATATAGAGTAAATCATATAAAATAATAAAATATGACTGTATTAAATTACCAGTTTTTACATAAATAGACTAAAATAAATTATATAAAATAATAATAAAATATGATAACATTGTGCAAAAATATTTAACAAGAAACCAAATCAATAGAAAATATATTATAAATAACAATATAGGAAACAAAATTGAATAAAATACAACAGATGTGACCCATATTTAGGATAAATAAACAAAAATATAAAGTAATAATAAAATATGACTATTAAATTACTAGTTGAGAATTAAACAAAAATAAATAATAACTTCAAATAATAATTAAATATGATAAAGTTGTGCTGTTAAAAGTAAAATATTTTACATCAAGTAATAAAATCAATAGAAAAATATATATTAAATAATAATAATGGAAACACAATTTAATTTAAAAAACAGACCCTTTAACAGTACATTTAGGATAAATAAACTAAACTAAACTAAATATAAAATTTAAAAAAAAATACGCTTGTATTAAATTACTCAAGAAATAAATACACTGAAATAAATAATAATGAATATAAATAAATAGAGTTGTGCTGTTAAAAGTAAAATATTACTATTTAATATTTAAAAAATCAATAGAAAAATATATAATAAATAATAACAATATAGGAAACAAAATTGAATAAAATACAACAGATGTGTCCCCTTTTACATTACATTTAACATAAATATAAATATAATAAACATTTAACAAAGCTAAATATAAAATAATAATAAAAAATATGATTGTATTAAATTACTAGTTAAGAAATAAAAAATATGATAAATAGAGTTGTATTGTTACTGCAGCAGTCCGGGAAATATGAGCCTTTATTTCATACATAAATAATAAATAAACTTTTTTTACTGGTTTTGTGTAGTTACAGCACAGAAAACAGAAGAAGATAAAAAGAAATGTTCGTGTGTGTGTGTGTGTGTGTGTGTGTGTGTGTGTGTGTGTGTGTGTGTGTGTGTGTGTGTGTGTGTGTGTGTTACCTGGCTGTGTGTGGGATTGGTCACGCCCCACACTGTGGTTACTACAGACAGAGATCCTGGGTGCTGATTGGTTCCTGGTTGCCAGGAGACTGGGTCATTCAGGAAGGGGCCGTCGCTGCTGCAGAAGAAACGAAGATGTGAGGAAGGTTCAGCAGAGAATCCATCACAGGAAACATCCATTCATTTATTATTTATTATTTAAGACTCAACTGTTTATTTTAATTCAATTATTACTGGATGTATTATGAGGAAGGTTCAGCAGAGAGCAGTCAGATATCAATGAATCCATTACAAATCATCTTTTTTATTCATTATTAATAAAATTAATAAAAATGTGTTTTTAAAACTGGTTGTAATTAATGCTATATGTGTTATTATGTATATTAATTTTAATTATTATTTATTTTCTTTGTATTATTTTCTCTTCCCTCTCTTATTTTAATTATCAATATTTTTTTTATTATTATGGAGATTTATTACTATTTTAATTACCTATTTGTTTGTTAATATTATACCTATTTGTTTATAATATTATATTAATAGTATTTTTAAATTTTGATTATGATTTTGTATTTTTTTATTATTATTATTTTCTCATTCTTCCCTCTCTAATTTTAATTGTAACTATATTTCCTTTTTTATTATTATTATTGTTATTATTATTATTATTAGTTCAGCATTCTCTCTCTTATATATACATTTTTCTTATTATTATCCACATATACATATATATATATATCTTTTTTAATTATTATTATTATCCTTGTCCATATTATTATTAATAATAATCATTTTCAATATATTTTTTTTAATTCTTATTTTTTGCTTCCCTCTAGTATTAAATTTGAAATGTTTTCATTACAATTGTGAATATTTCTTATTATTTATTTTAATGATTATCATGCATTATCTTATTATTAGCTCAGTCTTTTCCTCTCTTAATACAAATATGTATCATTATTAAATTATAGTAATACGTTTTTTTGTTTGATTGGTTTAATTTGTCTTTCATTTTTTTGTTTTTAGGCCTTACATGTACATCTTATTATTATTATTTGTTCAGTCTTCCCTTTTATTTAAAATGCGTTGTTGAATTGATTTATTATAATTGTGAATACTTCTTATTATTTATTTTTATTACTATCCTGTATTATTTATTAATTGATATTTTTCCATGCCTTTTTTAAATTCTTACGATATTAATTATGCATGTATTTTATAATAATAATTATTGTTATTTTTTTATTATTGTGTATTTAATTATTATTATTTGTCTTCCATCTCTCTTATACCATTATTCACATATTACATTATATTTATATATATTTTCAGGGCTCATTTGTACTGCAGCAGCAGAGAGCAGGTATTGAATAAAAGCTGATCAATAAATCATTTCCACCTCGGTGAACTAATCAGACTGTTGAGGTTTCCCCTCTGCATCCTCGCTCTGAACCGCTGAGTTATTAACACTTATACCCCTGAAAGAAATAATATCAAAAGATAACAACAATGAATTTAACTTCAAACATGTCTGATGCCTTCAGAGAAACTGATCATCAACAGGATCAATTAAAGGGAGTTTCTGTTCCAGTTAAACTTAATAAAGTCGCTTCCAAAAAGGTCGAGCCAGAGAACGCTCAGCAGTCGATTATCTTAACAGTTTGTAATTAAGATCTGAAGCTGTTCGGTGGAACTAATTCATTATTTTCTCCACGAAGAGGATGTCTTCAGTTTGTTTGTTGTCTGTTTGTCAGCAGGATTAGAGAAAAACTATTGGTCCCATTATCATGACAGTTGATGGAAGCAGAACATTTTGAGTGGATCTGAATCACAGGGAGGGCCCAGCTACAGTAATAGATTTAACCCTCTGTACCACACTGGGTTTTACTCTTTTTTTTCTTACAAATATCACCAAAAATACACCGTTTATCATTGAAAGAAACTGTAAAAACAGGCTTTATCGTCAGTATTTGAACTTTACGACGTTCCTTGAACAGATCATCAAAAGTTTCAGTTAAAAAAAGTGAGTAAAACTTGTCTTAAAATGTTGATATTTGTGTCAGAATCTCTTTATTATTCTACATGTGTCCTTTAAAATAAAGCGTTTGCTTTTTAGTTTTTTTACGCCTGTTTTAACAGTTTCTTTCAACAATAAAGGTGTTGTATAACAATTGAAAAATAATAATTTATCTGAGAAATTCAACTTGTTTTTTCTGATTTTATGTCATTCTGTGTTGTTCTGAGTTGTTCCCACTTCTAGCCGTGATTGTGCCGATTCCGTAGAGCTGCAGGACTTAAAGATTTATATACATTTTATATATTGCAGAGAAATACAAGCACACAGAGAGGAAAATGTAATGTGCAACATTTGAATGGAAACCTGGAAGTCAAGTCAGCCGACTTAAACGGAGCCTCACTTTTCTGATACGGACCCCCCGGGGGGCCACATACATGGTTCACCTGAGGACACGGAGCTTAATGTCACAGCAGTGTTTGTGTGTGTGTGTGTGTGTGTGTGTGTGTACCTTTGTGGAGTGGGAGGCAGGGAAGGTTTCATGGAGTTGAGGGGGTTCATCGGATGAACGGGGGGATCATCAGAGAGCCCCCACTGTCCTCAAGAGGCAGCCCTGAGAGGGAGAGAAGACGGTTACTCAGAGCTCATTTACTGCAAAGCAACAATTCATCATCACTAAAGCCCACACTGTGTGCACAAAGACACAGCGCCCTCCCACTCACAGCCACTCACTTTAATCTGTGTGTGTGTGTGTGTGTGTGGACTGTGCACATCAAAACGTTAGCCTATCACTGACTGCTGTAGCTCTGATACCTCTCAGAGGAGGGGGGAGGGAGGGGGGGGAGGGGTGCTGCAAGCTAAATTTAGCTTGCTGATTTCAAAAGGAATTTAAGAGAACAGAGATGTGAAGAGGCAGACTCTCCTCTCAGCTGCACACCGACGTGCCGAGCAGGAAGCATCTTGTTCTGCGATTTGCTCCGTTTAATGCCACCCCTGCGTGTTTATCTGCCCGCTTCAATAGCGCACGTTTTGTCTGTTTTGCTGCACATTTTCTCATCCATCGCTAATCATTTTCTTTATCTGACAACTGACACACACATCCCCATCCCTTCTCCTCCTCCTCCTCCTCTTGTTTCTTCTCTTTCCTTTCTGCAGATTTGGGTCAGACATCTCGCGTAGAAAAAAAGGGAAAGGGAGGTGGGTGAATCACATGACCGCTCTACCTGAATTCCCTCCTATCAAACGGCGGCGGCTGCCTCCAGACGGCACCTTGTAACTTCCATCACAGCTGAGCAGAGAAACCACACAAAGAGCTTGTAAGATGTCTGTCTGGATCACAGGCAGCACAGCGTGTACCTGCAGAGAGACTCGCCGTTCCTTTCCTCTCGTGACTTCAACTTCCTGACCTTTCTCTCTCAACTCTTTCCTCTCCATCCGACGGCTCGCTGCCTCGCTCCCTCTCAGCTGCTGCCATCACACTGACAGCCAAAAAAACACTGGAGGCGATCAATCAACCCTCAGCTGACCCTCTTCCTGCTCTCAGCCACTACAAACACTCGGCTGTTTCAAAGCACAGCAAACAAACAACAGGAGGAGGTTCAAGTTCATTAACACACGGTTATTTATAATGGGCCTCTTCAGATCACACCAGGGTGCAACTAACTATTATTTTACTATTAATTGATTGATTTGTTTGGTCTAAAAATGGGCAGAAAAGCTTTTAATCATGGTTTCCAAAAGCCCAAAGTGATTTCATCTTGTTCTGTGCAACTTTTAAGACAAAAAGAAACAGCAAATTCTCACATTCGAGAAGCTGGGATCATCAAGAATTTGTGATAAATTATTAAATAATTGATTTAAATAGTTACTTATTCCTATATTTAAATGTGGAATGTATGCTGAAGTTAATTGCTCAATTTAAAAAATATATATTTTTTTTAATCCAAAATACAATTTAAAATATCCATATCTTCTATTTTATCTGCTTTATATCTGTAAATGTACATGAATATATATATATATATATTTTATGTAGGCACTAACAAAAAAAATGCATGCATAATCTTTTCTCAACAAAAAATATTTTATTTTAAATATTATTTTATTGGCGATTATTTTCGGGATTTGGTCCATAAAATGTCAGAAAATAGTGGAAAAAAGGACCAAAAAATTATAAATAATAATAATTTAAATAAAGAAACCAGAAGATATTCACATTGAGGAAGCTGGAATCAGATTCTGACTTTTTTTCTATATCTTTTATGGATTAGTTGTTTGTTCCATAAAATGAACCAGAAATGAATAAATAATAATTTTGAAAATTATGAAACCAGAAAATATTCACATTCAAGAAGCTGGAATCGGATTGAGATTTTTTTTCTTTAAAAAAAATCTTAAATATAAATAATAAAATAAAATATACTCAAAAATATCTGCCAATAAAATTTCTGCTCTTATTTGACAAAAGGCAATTTTTTGACAAAAATGTATTTTTAATGTCCTTTTATTTCTTTATTGCCTTATTCAACAGAGGAATGTATGTTGAAGTTAACTGCTCAATAAAGAAAATTTATATATAAAAAAAATACAAATAAATAAAAAATTCAGAAAGGAAAGTGGTAAATTTACAAGAAAAAAATCCTGAAAATAAATAGTTTCTGACTGAGCTCATCAATTCATTGACTAATTGTTGCATGTACTAAATAATACCAGCACAATAGAAAAAAAATATAGAAAACTATAAAGTATAACCAATATATATTGTCATATTGCCGAGGCCTAAACAGATTATAACAAATTTTTGAAAGTTGCTGATTAATGCATCACCATGATTTCCTGCTGGACAGCTGATTGTTACAGTAATATTATATAACAGCCTTCAGCTTAACAGTTTAATGGATCACGAGACATTTAAAACTCGTGTTTTATAATTAAACCACACTGCCGTCCCTATAGATCAGCTCAGAGCTGCTGATTACGTCCACAAAGCCGTAATCTAATTCAATTAAACTAATAATCAATTCAAGTCGAGAGAAAACAGCTTTTAATGTTCAAGTATTCATGAAGCGCTCGAAGGGACGAGCGGCTGGCAGCCAGTCAGCAGAGATGATTAAACACTCCCTCCGCTACCTAATCAAATAATAAAAACAAACACACTTTACATTATTTATCTACCAACAGTCAGATCACCAGCTCAGCCAATCAAACGCTCAAATTTCAGAGGCTCTTTTGTTCTGACAGCCACCGAGTGCAGCGGTGTCATGTGACCCAAGTCCTGCACAACTTTCAGCCACTTTAACACTTTTATTTCCTGCTACTCCACCACATTCAGAGGGAAATACTGGACTTTTAACTGCTATAAATGTATTGTGCTTGTCAGCAGGGTAACAGGAAAACTGTCTGCTTTTCATAAAACTTAGTGAAAATTACATTATTTATATTTCACTTTTGTTAACTTTTGTATTTCACTGCAATATATAAAATCTCTATAAATCTATAAGTCCTGCAGCTCTGTGGAATCAACACAATCATGGCTACAAGTGAGAACAACTCAAACATGTTGTTGTGCAGAATAACACAGTTAGAATGACAGAAATAAAACATTGAATTTCTCTGATACATTATTTTTTAAAAATTGTAATAAAATGTAATGTATATATAAACACTGTTCCAAGTGCCCACAAGTATCCTGAATGTTGTAAAAAAAAAAAAAAACAGTTTTCTCCACATATTGTATATATTGAAATATTGTCATGTTTCCAGCGTCTCCTGTCCTCTCCTCTCTGCTCTGTGTAAACAGCAGAATTCATGGAAAGGCAGCAATGATTAATCGCTATGACATATTAAATGAAATATGAAATTAAATATTAATTGATTTAGGTCTTTTATTTAGTAAAAATAATAAACCTTCATTGCTTCCCGCTTCTACAATGTGAGGGTTTTCTGCTTTTATTTTCAATTATAAAAACTTTTTTTATTGGACTGTTAGTTGGACAATACAAGGCATTTTTGTTGACATTTTTCAGTATTAACCTTTACTTTTATAGACTTGCGATTTATGGATAAAGAAAATAACTTTCAGAAAAGTTAATCTGTCAGTTTCACAGATGTTTTAATATCTCACTACCGAAAACATCCTCACCTTCAGGAGCTGCCTGATCTAAAGGAAACAGAGCTGAATGTGTGACAGAGTAACACAAAAAGTGTCTTCCCTCACAGAGTAGAGTGAATCAGCTGCTCACTGTGTGTCTGTGTGTGTCCTGCTCAGCCCGTCAGAAAGTAAACAAACCCAAAGCTGATAACAGGAAAGCACTTCTGATAAAAGCTCCTCATTCAAATTTGTCTTTGTAGATTACCCATATCAAATGAACCCATGAACGAGCCTTTAACAAGGTAAAATATCTGACTTTTCTTCATTAAAATGTCTAAAAACAACTAGAACTTTTTATTACTTTGTTGAGTTGTGCATTTATATTTTCCATATTTCCAACAGTTTTCAAACCAGAGAAATGTGTGGCGTCATATCTTCTTTGTGCATGCTTTAATTAGGTTTTAATCCATTTTTTCCCCCCACTTTTATACATCTTGGTCGTTTTTAACTCTGTATTTGAACCAGATGAAGGATGTGAGTCATCAGACGTCTGGATCTGAACTCTTCAGAGAAACAAGCCGAGCATATGTCAGCTACAGCTCGACCTGTGGTGTTTCCACCAGACTGCATTGAAAAAAAAAAGTGCATTCTTCACGTAAAACTGCTTAATTCGGTGTTTTGACTGGTTTTAATCAGCAGCTGGTTGTTCTGGAGAGGAGGAGACCTCTGAGGAGAATTCTGCTGCTGAGTGATGAACACTGAAGGGATCCTGACAGGAGAAAGTGACGCCACAGCTCCCATGATGCCAGTAATGAAGCTCACAACGTCATCAAACTGCGTCTTTTGTTATTGTTTTGAATGAGAGAGTCCAACCAGCAGAGTTTTATGTTGTGCATTCAAGACATAACTGTTTACATCCCAAACACAATCTTCGTTCTCAACTCAACTTCTCTTCAGTGAATATGTGCACTGATCTAGAAAATGTCAGAAAATAGTAACTAGTGTACCATTATTATACATTCCTACACAGGGCTGACCTTTAGTCCATTTTTCATGCTTTTTTCATGCTGACTGACTCATTTCCAAGAAAGTCAGACGCACGTCTCTGGTCAAGAAAACATTTAAAGTCATTTAAAGTTTTGCTTTTTCATGATTCTTTGTGGAGAAACTCTCTTTTACAGATCTGCTGATTAAATCAACCGGGCAATTAGTCAATAAAATGTCTTGTTCTGTCTGATAAACAGTCAAAAACTCAAAGATATTCATTTCACTATCACATACAACAAATGAGACAAGGGAAGTAGAAAATGTTTTGGCATTTTTGCTTTGAAAAATGACATAAATTACCAAATGTAATAATAAATAATATTAATAATAATAATATTAATTCTCTCAATTTTTTTTAATCAAAAAAATGTATAACTTCTATATTATATGCTTAATATCTGTAAATGTAAATGAATATAATTTAATGTTATTTATTTTCATATGAGCACTCAGTCAATAATACACTGCGTATATAATCTTCTTTGTCTTAATAAAAAATATTTTTAAATAAATAATTTAGGTCAACTGGGGATTATTTTCTAGATTTCTAGATTAGTTGTTTGGTCTATAAAAAAACATCAGAAAACAGTAGAAAATGTAACAGAAAAAAATAAATAATATTAATTTTTAAAAATAAACCAGATAATGTTCATATTTCAGAAGCTGGCATCATCAAATTTAGATTTTTTTTTTCCCCTTAAAAAATATAAATAAAATAAAATATACTCTAACCTATAAATCTGCTATTTTTTCAGCTCCAGTTTGCTATTAAATACTTAATAGTGTGTCACACAGACACATTACTGAATAGAGCTTTAAATCGTTTGACACAGAAAAGAAAACATTTTTTTATTAAAAGAGAAACACCTTCAGGACTGATGAAAATGATGAGTTAAGTGCTTCTACCTGCTCACAATAATGTCTGGAAATGAAAAATATTTTGTGAATAAGAGAATGAAGAAAAAGCAGAAGGCCGCTGCTGCCGGATGAAAACAAACTGTACAACACACGAGCTTAACAGGTTGATCTGCTGCACCTGCCTTTAATAACGCGCTAATTAAGAGTCTCGAGAGGATCTGAGAGATTACCAATTAATAGCCTCTTAAACACAGACGAGCAGCAGTCACAGCAGAGCCAAATGTCAGCGAGCAACAATACAGAGACGAGATATTATTAAAGAGTGACGCATGGCAACAAAAGACCAACAGACACGCAAAAGAAAAGAGACAGAAAATGTCTGGAGGACCTTTTAATATATGATGTTGTCGTATATGTGCAGAAGAAATGTAATAATGTACAATTTTAATGTTTTTTTCTTAAGTATTTCCATTTTCTGCAGCTTTACACTTCTACTCCTACATTTGTCTGACAGCTTTATTTTGCAGATTCAGATCGATAACACACAAAAAAAAAGAGTTGGGATGTTCTCTAACTTAACGTAAACGAAACAGATGCTGATTATTTTGAAATATATTCAATTTAAAACTGTACAAAGACACTGAGCTTCATGTAAGAAACACTTGTGCAAACAGATTTATTCCTAAGTGTTGCTTATGTACAATTTGAATGTATTTTTCTTCAGTATTTCCATTTTCTGCTACATCTCAGAGAGAAATATTGCACTTTTTACTGCTCTTCATTTGTCTGACAGCTTTAGTTTGCAGATTCAGATCGATAACACACTAAAAAAAGAGTTAGGATGTTTTCTAACTTAATTAAATAAAACAGAATGTGATCATTTGCTGATGCTTTTGGATAAATTCTCTATTGAAAACTGTTCAAAGACACTGGGCTTCATGCAAGAACCAGTCATTTAAAAACATTTATTCCCAAGTGGTTTGTATGAGAATTTTCAGATTCACCAATTTTTGTCATATTTTGACTCTTTTCTGTGGCACAAATTCAACTTTTTACCAGTTGAGACCTGCTGCAGAAGTCATGAGCAGTTATTCGCACCTGGGTTGGATAACTTTGCATCATGAATAGTAGTTTTACTTAGTAAACTAGTATACTAATATATGTTTACAAGTATATTTCGATGCTTGTACTTACCATAAGTGACATTCTGAATGCAGAACTTTCTGCCTTTAGGTATTGCTTTTCTTTCTTTTTGCTATAGTTAAAGATCTGAGTCCTTCTTCCACCACTGATGTAATGTGCTGACATTAAGTGTAATGTGCAGCTGCAGGTGTCTTATGATCAGAAACAAGATTTGGGCTTCAAATTTAAACAAAAAGGACAAAATACATAGTGTCCAAAAAAAAGCAACTAGACCAACACCTACACTAACTAATGATGCTCTCATCTGCAGAAAAAAAGTCATAATTCTCTGATTCCAGCCTCTTGAATGTGAATAATTTCTGGTTTTCTTTGCTCTTCAAACAAGACATTTGAGAACCTTTTTCACCATTTTCTGGCATTTTATTGACCAAATTGATGCATTGATGAATTAATCCAGAATGAAAACAATCTTGCGTTGCAGCCCTGCAGGAAACAACCAAAACAGCCTAAAACATCTGCATGCTTCAAACACCTGTCTGTTAGTTTAATATCAGAGTCAACCTCTGATTATATGTGCATATGTTAAGTGTAATGTGCAGCTGCAGGTTTCTGAGGCAAACACCTGAAAATACTTACTAGGCTCTCATTTGTTTTCAAAATGAATCAACTATTAAAGCTATTACCAACTATTTTGATCATTGAATATTCAGTTTGAGTCATTTTTTAAGAAAGAAAAGTCAAAATTGTCTGATTCCAGCTGCTTAAATGTGAATATTTTCTAGTTTCTTTGCCCATCTGGTACATTAAACTGAATATCTTTAAGTTGTGGGAAAAAAACAAGACATTTGAGGATGACATTTTTCAGCATTTTCTGACATTTGATCAATACAATAATTGAAAGCATGAGAAAGAAGTAACCAGGCCAACACCTGCAATAAACTCACAATGCTCTCAATTACTCATTTATATAAGCAGCTATAAAAGTAATTGCCAACTATTTTGATAATTGATTAATCAATTTGAGTCATTTTTTAAAGAAAGAAAAGTCACACTTCTCTGGACAAAACAAGACTTTTGAAGACAACATTTTTCACAATTTTCTGACATTTTACAGGCCACACAACTACCTGATTCCTCAACAAAATATTCCACCAAAAAAAACAAGCAACCAGGCCAACACCTGCAAAATACTAATGATGCATCACTTCGCTGTTTATCTGCAGAGTTACAGGTGAAAACCAAGCTGCACAGGACACAAAAATCCATCAATTGATGAACTTTTAAAGTAATTACCAACTATTTTGAGTAATTTTTCAAGAATGAAAAGTCATCATTCTCAGATTCCAGCGTCTTAACTGTGAATATTTTCTGGTTTCTTTGCTCTTTGTTGTGGACAAAACAAGAGATTTGAGGTTGTCTTTCTCCCCATTTTTCTTACATTTCAGAGAGCAAACAACAGATTGATTCATCAACAAAATAATCCACAATGAAAACAATCTTGAGTTGCAGCCCGAGAGGAAATAACCAACAAAAACAACCTGAAACATCTGCATGCATCAAACATCTGCAGCCTCAGTCTGTCAGTTAAATATCTGAGTCCACCTCTGATCACATGTGCAGCTACAGGTGCCTGATCATCAGATTTGGGCTTCAAATTTAACCAAAATGCATCAATATAGTGTCAGAAAACAAAGAAATGAGGAAAACCTCAGACATTAGACAAGCTGCACAGAACACCACAGCTGCAAAGATTCATTAATTAAATAACTATTATAGTAATTAATAGTAACTAATCTAATAATCGATTAATCAATTTGAGTCATTTGTTAAGCAAGAAAAGTCATATTTCTCTGATTCAAGCTTCTTAAATGTGAATATTTACTGACATCAAATTGGACATCTTCAAGTTGTGGACAAAACAAGACATATGAGAACATCTTCTTGGGCTTTGTGAAACATTTTTTTCAACATTATTCCACCATTTTTCCACCACTTTTCCACCATTTTCTGACATTTTATAGACCAAAGTTCCAATTGATTAACCAATAAAATGATCTTGAGTGGAGATCTTCATTGTTGCAGCCCTACAGGACACATCCTTCAAAAAAAAACCCCCATAAAACATCTGCATGCTTCAAACACCTGCAGCCTCGGTCTGCAGCTGTTTAACCAAGACTTCTCCACCATGTAAACACCAACTAACTCATCCTGACCTGCAGCCAAGACAGCATGTCATTAAAGACATGATACAGCCAACAAATCATGGTGTAAAAAACACAGGCTCCCTCATAAAAAAAAACATTTGCAATCCAGCAAGAAACCACACATTGTTGTGTGGAGCATCCAGCTGCTGTGAAAGCATGCAGAATATCTTTTAGGGATGCGGCTGATTTGTGTTGCAAAATCATGCAAAAGCATCTCCTCCACCTGCACAATCCTGCTCCTGCAACAATAAAAACAAAACATGCTGCTCAAATTTGCAGCAGTGCAAAGCAGAACAAAGCCTCCGAGCAGTGTGTGTGCATGCTGTGGAGGAGTGCAGCCCTTTCTTTTTCCTCCTCTCCATCTCCCTGCCATCACCACAAAATACAACAAAATTACAGAAGAGAAAAAAATGAGAGAAAAGCAGATGTTTTAGTTTCACCTACTGAGCTGAGCTGAAAACGTGGGTATTTAAAGGCTGCATTCTCCTGCATGGATGATGATGAAATTCTCATAATAATAAGATGATTTTTGGTGATTCTGCAGTGTCAGGTTTGAATTGAACGTCTTGTTGGTGGAAACAGGAGCTGTGGAGGGTCTTTAACACGCTGCTGCTGCTGCTGCTGCTGCTGGCACCGTTAGCTTCCTAAAGGCTACTTAGCTTGCTAACTTTTGCTTGTTTTACGTTAAACCAAGCGACGAATCAGCCACACTGCGTTGCAAGCAGCTAGTCCAAGCGCTAACCAAGCTAGGTTGATATTTAACAGCTGAAACCGGAGCTTACCTTTTGCCTGCTCCGGCTGCCAGACGATGAAGAGCCGCCTGGGCTGTTAGCTCCACACGGCTAGCTGGTGTCGCAGTCCCGGCTAACAAGACAAGACAAGGCTGCCTGATTTCCGTGTTATCGAGCGGTTTAATATCTCCTCTTAATCCCCCACGCTGCTGCACAGTAAGTGCAGTGGATGATTATGATTATGCTGCCCTTTATTTGTGGTAAAACTCTCCGTGCGTTGTCACCTATAAAACGTGAAGCTAGTCCATTTAAAATGAGCTTGTTGCAGGCTGTGCTTGGGGGCAGGCTATAACCTGGCAGCGCAGCGATACCTCCCTCATTGCACAATGACCCTCTATAATATATTCATGAGATCACAGGGCTGATGTCTCCCACAGAGAAAGGCATTTTCCTGTCCCTCCTCCTACAAGTCAGGCGGCTGGCTGACTGACTGACTGCAGACCAGAGCAGCAGATCATTTCAGAGAGGAGGAGAGGAGGAGGAGGAGGAGGAGGAGGAGGGGAGATCATGGGGAATGACGTCATCCGTGCAAGATCACGTATGTATGATCCGTGCATGTAACATGGTGTGTGATTTCCACTCATGCACCTGCAAACATGTATCACGATACTGGACACACATGCAGAGAGAGAGAGAGAGAGAGAGAGAGAGAGAGAGATGTGCAGTGGGTGGTGCAGCAGCATTGTGTGTGATTTCCACTTATGCACCTGCAAACACCCTTCACTATGTTACACATGCACTTAGAGAGGTAGGAGGTGCAACATGTTCCATTATTTCCACTCATGCATCCTCATGAGGCGTTCAAATGACAAAAATGTGTAGGTATTCCACTAAATTCTGATGCGTGAAGAAGCAATTTAATATCAAAAGGCACTAAGGTGGTCTTTAGAGTGGGTGGTGGAGGGGTCAAACCATTTTTCAATCAGAAGATGGTTGTTCATGTCTGGTTGTTGGAGGTTACGTCTGGAAAATGTAATATTTTTTCCCCAACGATAAGGAAGTGGTTGTGGTGGCTAAACTTAAACATTATTCAGCAATAACAATGTAATACAGCGAGCATTACGTAAGTGGCCAGGTGGGTGGAACATGTGGCACATAGGCCAAACCACATGTTTGTAATTATACAAAACCATTCCTGAGACTACATTGCATAAAGAATAGGTGATGCAAAATGTTCTGTGCATGCACATCAGCAGACATGTGTCATAATATTGACACATGCACACACAGCGGCTCCACCCACACCCCTTCATGAGCATACGCTTCAGGCTGTCCTCATGATGTTATGATGATTTTCTACGAATAGTAATGCACTGGAATTTGTGGGGAACCCTAACACTAAGTTCTGTCTTTCAACTAGGAGACTAGTGGTCATGTCCCATTGTTGGGTTCAGAAATAGTGTTTTGTTTTTTTTAGCCTAACCCTGTTTTTTTCCCTCTAACCTTAAGTAAGACGTTGTGGCTAAAGCTAACCATTATTCAGCCTTTAAGACAGTGATTGTGATGTAGGAGACAGCAGCAATAGTGACATATCAGTGTTCATAGGATATATGTTGCAAAAGTTTTCTTATGTCACAAGAACCCTTTAAGAGAATACTATACATAAAGAGGTGGGTGGTGCAGCTTTGTCTGTGATTTCCACTCATGCACCTGCACACATGTGTCACAACATCACACACACACATGCACAGGTAGGAGGTAGTTGGTGCTTCTTTTATTGCGCATTTTGTCTCTTTTTTGCAAATGAAACAGTTTTTATAAGTTCTTACAAAACAAATAATACACATTTTTCCTAACTATAAGGATGTGATTGTGGTGGCCAAACCTAACCATTATACTGCATTAACAACATAAAACACTTTCATGGTGTAGGGGACAACAATAGTGATGTGTCAGTGTTGCACATGTCACATTTCATAGGATATGTTAGGAATCACACAGCAAAAATTTTCATCCGTAGTCAAACAAACCCTTTAAGAGAATAAGTGCATAAAGAGGTGGGTGGTGCACTCCTGTACCTGCACACATGTGTCACAACATTACACACATTTCTCTCTTTTTTGCAAATGAAACAGTTCTTATAAGCTCTTATGGAAAAAATAAGACACCTTTTTAAGCCTGTTTTTTTCCTAACCATAAGGATGTAATTATGGTGGTCAAACCTAACCATTATTCAGCAATAACAACATAAAACAACTTTCATGGTGTAGGGGACAACAACAGTGGTGTGTCAGTGTTGCACATTTCACATTTTGTAGGATATGTTTGGAACCAGGCTGCAAAAATTCATCTGTAGTCAAACACATCTTTGAGAGACTATGATGCATAAAGAGGTGGGTGGTGCAGCTTTGTCTGTGATTTCCACTCATACACCTGCACACATGTGTCACAACATCACACACTTGCACATTTTTTATCGTGCTTTTTGTCTCTTTTTTGCAAATGAAACAGTTCTTATAGAAAAAAAGACACATTTTCTGAGCCTGTTTTTCCCTAACCATAAGGATGTGTGCAAATGAAACAGTTCTTATAAGTTCTTGTGAAAAAGAAAAAAAACCCCTAAGGATATGGTTATGGTGGCTAAGCCTAACCATTATACAGCATTAACAACACAATGTAGGGGAAAACAACAATAGTGACGTGTCAACAATGTGCTGCTGTCATGTGTTAATGTTGCATTTCATCACACTGCAAAAGTTTTCGTCTGAAGTCAAGCGAAACCTTTACGAGACTATGATGCATAAAGAGGTGGGTGGTGCAGCTTTGTCTGTGATTTCCACTCATGCACCTGCACACGTGTCACAACATCACACACCTGCACATTTTTTATTGTGCATTTTGTCTCTTTTTTTGCAAATGAAACAGTTCTCATAAAAAAAACCAAGACACATTTTCTGTGCCTGTTATTCCCTAACCATAAGGATGTGACTATTATGGCTAAACCTAACCATTATTCAGCATTAACAACATAAAACAGCGATCATAACGTAGGAGACAACAGTAGTGACATATCAACAATGCGCTGCTTTCATGTGTTAATGTTGCATTTGTTCCATGTCACATTTTCGTAGAATATGTAAGGAATCACGCTGCAAAAGTTTTTCGTCTGAAGTCAAAGGAACCCTTTAAGAGGCGATGATGCATAAAGAGGTGGGTGTTGCAGCTTTGTCTGTGATTTCCACTCATGCACCTGCACACATGTGTCACAACATCACACACCTGCACATTTTTTATTGTGCATTTTGTCTCTTTTTTTGCAAATGAAACAGTTCTCATAAAAAATAAGACACGTTTTCTGTGCCTGTTTTTCCCTAACCATAAGGATGTGATTATTATGGCTAAACTTAACCATTATTCAGCATTAACAACATAAAACAGCGATCATAACGTAGGAGACAACAGTAGTGACATATCAACAATGCGCTGCTTTCATGTGTTAATGTTGCATGTGTTCCATGTCACATTTTCAGAGAATTTGTAAGGAATCACGCTGCAAAAGTTTTTCGTCTGAAGTCAAAGGAACCCTTTAAGAGGCGATGATGCATAAAGAGGTGGGTGGTGCAGCTTTGTCTGTGATTTCCACTCATGCACCTGCACACATGTGTCACAACATCACACACACACAGAGGCAGGTAGAGTGTGAAGGAAGGTGGTGTCACTTGCAAGCCGGCGAGGCAGTCTGAGCTGCAGCAGCGGGGCCGGCAGCGAGTGTTTTTGGAGTCATTAAGAGGTGTCTGCAGTATCTTGCCAGAGGGCAGTGCAGCGTGGAGAATAAAAAAAGTCCAACCTGCCTGTGTTTTTCAGACCTCTGTTGCCCTGGAAACAGGTGCCGAGATTTCCCATTTCTTCATTTTTTTTCCTCCACACTATCCATATCACTCCCCTCCACCTCCACCACCACCACCACCTCTACTCTCACTCTGCTGCTGCTGCTGCTGCTGCTGCTTCCTCCCCCACGACCTGCCGCATAGTACAATCACACACACACACTTTACACACAATTTCCAATCTACTACTGCAGTCATTTCACAATGTCACAGCACAAAGTGACAGACTCCTCCAGCAGAAAAGCCTGAGACACCAGCGAGGCGTTGACCCTCCTCTGACTCTGAGACAAGTGCTGCAACAACCTGACCTCCAGGAGGAAATAAAAAGAAAGAGGGGGGAGGGAGGGCGGAGGAGACAAAGAGGGAGTAAAAACAAAGCTGCCTGTACTCTCAGATTAACAATGTGCTTCATCTCACTCCTGTATTTTTTTCTTCTGATGGAGGCGAGGATATAGAAGGGGGCTTGTTCTGTAAAAAGCCCTGCTCCTGGGAGTGTGATGTGGAGTTTATAGGCAGATGGTTCCCCATATTGCACACTCTTGTTTCACAACTGTAGGTGTTTTTTTTTTTTTTTTTTTGAATATTCATGCACAAAATTGGAGACGGGCAGGCGAGCGTGTTGCAGAGATTAGAATTTACGCGCGACGTGTCTCCTCCTCACTTTCAGGCCCTTTTTAAGTCATCCCCGTGTTTCTGCAGCGTTATGTGTGCATACCATTGTAGTGACTTCTCTTTGGCAGGAGGCAGAACATTCCAGGGAAATGGCTGACCCAGAATAACACACACACACACACACACACACACACACACTGCATGACTGAGTGAGGTCCTCCACCCTTTTGCTGTCCGAGCACGACTTGCACGAACCACTGTTTCCTTTAAAAAACACATGACGTTTGCGTGTGTAGTTTGCTCGACACACGATCGTCACAACAACACATGACTGAAAAACAGCATCATTATATCCTCCAAACCGAACAAAATCTGATCTGTCACGCAGACTTTATCAATTTCCTCCTTTTTTATTCAAGTATAAAGCTGCAACTAATGACTGTTTTTATTCTAGATTCATCTTTTAGTCGATAAAATGTAAGAAAAAGAATTTAAAATCCTTGTTGGAATTTCTTTAAGCAGTTATTTTGATCCATTCTATATATTTTGTGATTAATGTTGCTTACCTTTTTTTCCTTATTTTTCTTTTAAACTTTTCTTTAATGACATGACTTTTATATTTGCATTTTGTGTGATTATTTCTTAATAAGGTGAGGGTTTATTTCTATGAGCATTTAATTATTATTTTTATAATTACATTTTTATTCTGCACAATTTGCTTATTTTTTCTGTTGTGTCAATGGTGCTTGTTTTTATTGTGCAAATAAATAAATATGTCAATTAATAAATCAACAGTAAAAATTCTTCAATTATTGATTAACTATCAAACTTGAACAAGAACACTTGTAAACAGAAATTTATTCTAGATTGATTTAAAATCTACAATTACAGAAATACTATTAAAAATAAGTTAAATAAAAACAAGATTAAATAATAGGGAAAGATAGATTTAAAAAAAAAGAGACAAAAACACTTAAAAAATGAATAAAATTGATTAAAAAAGCTATATTAATAATAAAAAAAATAATTAAATAATAAATAATAAAAATGACACAAAATGAATGGACAAAAAATGTATGACATAAATAAATAGAAAATGATAAAATGTAAATACTGTCTATAAATCATTCTTAATCAAAAGCCTGAATGTTAAGGTTTTAAATTTGTGTTTAAAAATGTATTACCCAGTAACACATAGTAAATACATTTAAAAGACAAAACAACAATATAAAATAATAGAAAAAAAATAGATTTAAAAGGTATAGTAATAATAAAAAACAGTTAAAAGAAAGACAAATAAAATGGATAAGAGGAGATTATGTATATGTAAAAAATACACTTCAATATTAGTTATTTTTTAAATTATATATCCTACAAAAATCTACCAAAAATTGTATCACAAAAATAAATATTAAACACAAAACACAATTTAAACACATCAACACTACCTGGATTATTGTATATATATCTTATTATAGAGCTGTTTAAAGTACATTTTCTTAGTGCAGTATTAATTTTACCTGAATAAATGATGTGAATAGTAGATGTGTTTCTCTGTGTGACTGTGAAGGTGCAGCAGAGTATTTTTCCTGCTGTTTCACTGCTTTAAAGCAGTTTGTTGCAGTTAAACTGAACTCCAGATCGTCCTTCTGTCCTTTGACCTCTGATTTTTCATGATTTTTCTATGATTTTTCCTCTTTACATGTTCCTCCTACGACCATCTGGCGCCGTGGACTCGGCTTCTCTCCGCTCTCATCTCTGCAGAGAAACTCAGCGGTGTGAATGAAACGCTGGAGCTCCTCGGCTCAAACTTGGTGTAGCTGCAGTGATCCAAACATCTGGAGCAGCTGGACGGAGCCGTGCTGCCCTGCTGTCACACAGGAGGAATCCCAGCACATTTAATCACGTATTTATAATGAAAGATGTCCTTTTGACTGCACAATGTTCATTTAACAGCTTTATTTAGGGGAGACTATGTGTTTTTCTATTACTCAGACAGGATTTGGACTCAAACAGTTAAATTTCAATATATTAAACTGAAATTGATGACATATCGTCAAAATCGGTCACTTTTTGACTCAATGAGCAGAAAATTCTATTAGATAATATTATTTTGAAGTGTTTATTTAGTAATATTAATATTTATCTTAACATAGATAAATTGATTTATATTAATTAAATAATAATAATAATAATAATAAAAATAACAATAAACATTATGTTTATAGCAATTTTCATTAACAGACAACACATAAAAACCAAAAGAACAATAAGTAAAATAAACGGAATAAATTCTCTCTAAACTAAGATAACTAAATTAAATTAAATATATATTATAGTTAAAACATATATTATTATTCATATAATCTGTTTAATTTGTCCATTTTATTTTTTGATTGATCAATTACTTTTTGTCTCATGCTCATCATTTTTTATAAACATTATATTATTATTACTATTACAATAACAATAACAATAACAATAACAATAATAATAATACAAAATATATTATTAATCCTTCATGTCCAACACATAAAAAACAAAAGAACAATAACTAAAATAAACGGAATAAATTCTCTCTAAACTAAGATAAAAACTAAATTAAATAAAATATATATTATAGTTAAAACATGTATTAGTATTCATATTATCTGTTTAATTTGTCCATTTTATTTTTTATTGATCAATTACTTTTTGTCTCATGCTCATAATTTTTTTATAAACGTTATATTATTATTATTTCTATTACTATAATAATAATAATAACAATAATAATAATATTAATTTAAAAATATATTATTAATCCTTATTTGTGGTGGTTTTGTGAATCTCAGCTGGATCTCTGCTGCCACCTTGTGGTCAAACATCAAACTCCACTAAATGCTGCATTGTTCATTATTTTTGCCAAATAAATCTTAGTTAAGTCATAATTACCTCTTGCATGAAGGCTGAAGCCATTTTCTACATCAGGTCCACATATTTTATCAGTACGTACTCAAATTTATTAAAAATCACTCCTCATACAGAAACGCTTATTTCATCGTTATTACATATAAATTATTAACTGGATTATTGCATTAAATTATGAGCAGAACTAAATCACCAGTGGAAATTAAATATGAAAATTAACTATACAGCATGCAACAAACATCTTGTGTATAAAACATAATAAATAGAGCACACTGTTTTCAAATTATGTATATTTTAAAAGCAAATAACCACCGATTTAAAACATGGGTTCATGTTATTTTGAAATGATTGTTTATTTTTGTGCACAGAAGTATTTCCTGTAGATGTAAGTATTACATTGAGTTTCGCTGCAGGAGAAACTGAGACTCACAGTTTACTTTCGTTTTGTGCTTAAAGTGAAAGTAAACTTCAGTCCGAGCTGCTTTCACACCGATGAACGCTGAGAACCAAGATAAACACGTGAAATCTGAACACTTCTGACGAAATCTCTGCTTAAAGGTGAATATCCTGTCTAACTTTAGTTTGTATTAATGGTTTAAATATTAACTCATGCGTCGACACTAACAGGGAATCTCAGGCCGAAGTCTCTAATGTAAACATTTTAAACGCTTCGTCATTTGTTTTCTGCTTTAAAACACAAATATTTGACAGATTTGTAGAGAAACAAACAGGCAGTGGTGGAACAAGCGTTTTCAAATCATTTAATCAAATAAAACACGTGATAATTAGAGGTTGATGTAACACAGCTGCGACCTTGAAAGTGAAACAATGCTTAGTGTCTTAAACCTGCATTCTGTCTGGCGGCCAGCAGGGGGCGCCTCACTGCTGCAGAAATGGATTTGTGAGCGCAGTAAACATTCAAAAAATGAGTTTATGGTCTCAATCGTTAGTTTTAAGTCTTCTTCAATACAGCATGATGTTAATTTAGTAAATTATGATCAAGTATAAAGTTGCAACCAATGACTGTTTTTATTCTAGATTAATCTTTTAGTCGATAAAATGTAAGAAAAAGCGTTTAAAATGCTTGCTGAAATTTCTTCAAGCAGTTATTTTGATCCATTCCATATATTTTGTGATTAATGTTGCTTACCTTTTTTCCCTATTTTTCTTTTTTTTAATGACATGACTTTAATATTTGCATTTTTTGCATTTTGTGTAATTATTTCTTATTAGGTGAGGGTTTATTTCTATGAGCCTTTAATTATTATTGGAAGCAGGGGAGCACTAGTGTCAGCTGATGATGTAGACTCCTGATCTGTTCTGAGCATCAACTGGTTGCAAAAAAATATATATAAATATTTGGTGACGCCTTCACTGCCCGATCCATGCCTGAAACCAGATTTTTTTACTTCCTGCCACCACTGTCGTTTTTTAAGACTTAAATAAAGTCACATAGATATACATTCATGGAAAATAAATATTAGACCACCCTTTTTCTTCAATTTGTTGTTCATTTGAATGCCTGGTATAACTAAAGGTACATTTGTTTGGACAAATATAATGACAACAAAAAAAGCGGATAAGAGTTTAATTTAAGAGCTGATATCTAGACATTTTCCATGTTTTTCTTGATAATGATTTTGGTTATTATCTAGGCACCAAGAAATTGAAGAAAAGGGTTGTCTTCTATTTTTTGACTGTATATATGACTGTATATATTCAAGTATTTGTGAATTCATTAATTAATTATCAATGCATGCATTTTCACAGTTTTCTTCATGGATGACGAAATGACGTCCACATGTTAGACGTTCCTTGCAAAAACGGGGGAAAAGGCATTTATTAGATTTAAGGAATTTTTTTTATTTTTATTTATTAGCTCTACATTTTTAACTTTAAAATCTGGGTCAAAGCAAAATAAACAAAATATAAGCTTCTTCAGATTTTCGGTTAATATCGCAATAATATCATTATTGTGAATTATTTTGGTTACAATAACCGTGCATTTTTGGTAATTAAATACCTTTAGTGGAGTAAAAAACACTGTATTTTCAATAATAAATAATAAAAAAAGGCATTTCTAAGATATCTGCTCCCACCTGTTCATCCTGATCTTCTGTAGAGTCGCCTGGAGTCTGTTTTTCATGTTGGGGTCAAAAATAAAACCTCAGCTCGTCTTTACTGACTGTCATGTTTTGTCTTAAACCTGCAGAGATGGCGTCCAATGACAGCACCCAGGTGAGAGAGCTGCTGCAGCCGGACATAGACAAGAAGAGCAAAGAAGGCTCAAGTCAGGCCTCCTCCTCCTCCTCCGTCCTCTGCTCCTCCTGCGGCTCTGCAGCCTCCAGCCCCGGGGCTGCAGGAGGTAGACGGGCGGATGCAGGAGGTAGAAAGGTGGATGCATCAGACAGAAAGGTGGATGCAGGAGGTAGAAAGGTGGAGGAGCCTGCAGTCGGTGTCCTGGTGCAGTTTGACGAGGCGGAGAGGACTCAGGTGGAGAGGACTCAGACGGAGAGGACTCAGACGGAGAGGACTCAGATGGAGAGGACTCAGAAGGAGAGCGGTTCCTCCTCCTCGTGTTCTCTCCTCGACGAGCTGAAGCATCTCCCGAAGTGTGACATGAAGCTGGGACGCCTGAACTTCAGCAGGACGCACAACGTCCTCGTAGACGTGAGAGTTTCACTGTACAGAGGTTATTTAGATGTAACAGGCCTGCACCTGTCTGTCTCACATGAATATTTATTTGTTTGTTTGTTTCAGGTGGCTTTGTTTAACCACGGAGCAGGACTTGTCCCTCAGGAGGGCAGAGACGTTTGGCTCAGTCACTGTGTGAAAATGCCGTGTTCACCATCCAGCATCATGACCGTCAAGTCGACCGTTTTGAAGGTGTGTGAGGATTTTAACTAGAGGTGTGAATCAGCGTGTCGGCCCCACGATCCGATTTTATCCCGAAACATGAGTCACAATACAATATTATTGTGATTTAACTGTGTAACTGCATTTTGTGTCCACAAAATTAGAATTGTTTTGTCCAATAAGAGAAAATTCTCAGTGTATTCATCTCAGTTCAGTCTTTTTATTTCTCCACAATGAGAGTCAAACCCACAGACTGACCAACAAAGTATTCAGTCAAACTGAACTGAACTGATATCAAACATGTATGGACGACAACAACTGTCAAACTATCAAACTTTCCCAAACAACAAGCTTCACTGCTCTCAATTTCTTTGAATGAAACGTTAAAAAAAGTCTAACTTTGCAGCGTTGTTTTGACAACTTCACAATATGATATCCTGAAGCATAATTTTTATATTTTTTTCTGGTAATTTAGACTTTTTTGGTAATTTCTTTTTTTTTTCTTGTAATTTCTACCTTTTTTTCTGGTAATTTCTACTTTCCCCTGTAATTTTGACTTTTTTCTGGTAATTCTACTTTTTTTTCAGAAGGCAGATTAACTGTTTTCTTATAGTAAAACTTTAGATTAAATGTAAAAATATTTTTTAAAAGAAATCATTAAATAATGGTTAAAAAAACCACAAACTTCAGCCTTAATTTGCAGCATTTTTTCAACAATTTCCTCACACGATATCCTGACACACATGGTGCCTATAGATTTCATAGATCTCCTAGTTTCCTGTATATTCCTAAAAGTGAGCCCTCTACCACTCAAAAACAGCTGAAATATTGCCGGCCGCCAAGACGCTGAATATCGATACTTTGAGGCCATGAATCAATATAACATTGCCACTAAAATATCACGATACTATGCTGTATCAATCTTTTTCCCTACCTCTAATTTTTTTATTTTATTTAATATTTTTATTAGGAGGTAAGGCGCATTAAAACAGGAACCAATATTATAATTACATTGAGTATCACATCACATCCACATCACAATTGAGAATGTAAACATATGGATACAATAGAAATAATGTGCATCATGATGAATGAAGAGCAAGACATAGGATGTTTTCTTTTTTTATATTTGTGGCCCAATAGGCCACACAAACAAACAATGTGCATATCCAAAAAATAAAATAAAAAAAGCCTCTAAATTTCACCTGAGAAACAGGATGTGTGCATGTTCAGGAAGACAATCTAGAAAGTTTACAGTATTAAAGGAACGTTTGTGTGGTCAGACTCCGACTCAGATGAAGCGCTGGGACGTGATCAAGAAGCATCTGGACGCTCTGGCCAATAAGACGTCAGCGAGCGCCGACGACGTGGAGGTACAGTATGTCAGCATTTTAATATTTTTACACCAATATTTATTTTATAATTGTTAGTGCTGGAGCTATTTGTTAGTTTAGTTTCTTATTATTAGGGCCACGGGGCAATCGCACCGATCACTACTGTTATACTGTGGATTTCTTCTTCTTTCTCTTCTGGACGCAATTTCGTCCTGCTACTAGTCCTACAACTTGAAGAGTTGCAGGACAAATTATATATCAAAACGTGCAGCTTGATCGGGATCGGTGTGCTATTACTTTTCTCACACACATACACACAAATATACACACACACACACACACACACAAAGGTAACTTTATGCGATTTTCGCTACACACACACACACACACACACAAGTGCACGCGTAAGCGCGCACACTCCTCCAGATACACGTTTTACGCGCGTGCACACACACACACAGAGGTAACTTCATGCGATTTTCGCTACACACACACACACACACACACACACACTTTGAGGTTAAAGGGCATAGTTTGAAATCTCATCATAGTGTACACACACCGACAGTAGCCCCCGTGGCCCTTTCAGAATTTCCCCAGAGGAAATTTTCTAGTTTATATTATAGTTTGAATATTCTACATTTTTACAGTTTGACAGTATTTCCTTTTGCTAATTGTTTGTTTAGTTTTATTATTTAATAGGTTGAGATCTGTCCAGTCAGTATTTTGTTTTGTTCTTTGGGCTGATGTTTTGAGCAGCAGAGGCGTACAGACTTGCTTTGTTCTTTGTTAGCTTGCTTGCTTTGGGAGAATAAATAATGAAAACCAAAGGAACTGGACTGGGCGTTGAACCTCTTTTGTCGGTGGTGCAGCAGTGTTATTGTTTCTTTTAAAACAGATATAGTTTACACTGTTTACATTAACTTTCTTTTACTTATTTCATGATTCTTTTTTCTCACTATGTTTGTGACTGTATGCACCAAAACAACAAGACACATTCCTTGTGTGTGAATATTAAATTAGCAATAAACCTGATTCTTCTGCATGAACTGTTCTCTTTCACACTGTCACTAGGAAGCCATCCTCAAATACAACCCCAAGTATAAAGGTCAGTGGTCCTTCGACGCCCTCTCCTACTTCGTTAAGGTCAGTGCTCCAGCATTTACAGGTGCATCTCAATAAATTAGAATATCATTCTTGATGTAAAATATTTTAAATTTTGCATAATTTAAATTAGAATATCATTAAAAAGTTTATTTATGTCTGTCATTTAATTCAAAAAGTGGAAATAACACATTATCTAGATCCATTACACACAGAAAAATTTCATGTCTTCATTTATTTAATTTCTTACTTATTGGTTTATGTATTATTATTTTATATTTAGTTTATTTTATATGGTAAATGTAATGAAAATGTTCCACATTATTTTATTCAATTTTGTTTCCTATATTATTATTATTTATTATATATTTTTCTATTGATTTTTACTTGATGTAAAAAATTTTACTTTTGACAGCACGTTTATCATATTTTAGTATTGTTTTATATTATTTTTTATTTATTTTAAAACTGGTAATTTAATACAGTCACATTTATGATTTTATATGATTTCTTTTTATTGATTTTAAGTATTGTTTCTTGATATTTTAAAATAGAAAAGTTTATTTATTTCAGTAATTCAATTCAACAAGTGGAAATAACACATTATATAGATCCATTACACACAGAATGAAACATTTCATGTTTTAATTTATTTAATTTCTTCTAATTATAATGATTATGACTTACATTTAATGAAGACCTAAAATTCAGTGTCTCAAAAAATGTGAATATTACAAAAGACCAATTTTAAAAAGTATGTTTAATATGTAAATGTTGGCCTCTGAAAAGTATGTCCATCTATATATCTATGTACAATACTTCTATAATTTAGTTTGTGTGCAATATTCTCTGTCTATATCCAACTGCTGACTGTCTACATTGTATTTAATGTTCCTAAAGTTTTTTAAAATTTTATTTTTGTTTTAATTATTAATACTTTCTATATTTCTACTTGTTTATTTGCTTATATTTCTAGTTTATACTGCCGTTTACTATTTATTGTTTTTTTTGCTATCCACTTTGCTGCTGTAACACTTGAAATTTCCCCCGTTGTTGTGGGAATAAATAATAAAGGAAATCTTAATCTTATATGACTCAATACTTGGTTGAGGCTGTTTGACTTGAACTACTGGAAATGGACTTTTACATCATATTCTAATGTATTGAGATGCACCTGTACTTCATAATTATATGATTTAATCAAGTTTTGTGTTTAAACCCTATAAATGATAAGAAATCCTCACATTTTATTTCCAGATCGTCCCGAAAGAAGAAAATTACTTCTCCAAACTGTTTCCCAAGATGGCGGCTCTGGCTCTGAGGCTGCCGGAGCTCATCAAGAAAGTACGAAACTCTCCGTCTCCACTTCATCACCACCATCCTCATCCTCTGTGTGAGTGACATCTGTGTGTGTGTGTGTGTGTGTGTGTGTGTGTGTGTTCAGGCCGTCCCGCTGCTGCAGAGAGGACACGCTGCCTCCATCACGCTGTCACAGACTCAGATCTCCTGCCTGCTCGCCAACGCCTTCTTCTGCACCTTCCCTCACCGCAACACCACCAGCTCCAACGCCGAGTACAGCAACTACCCGTCCATCAACTTCACCAGGTCAGCACACACACACACACACACACACACACACACACACACACACACACACACACACACACACACACCTGTCCCCCCGTCACACACATCTCCACATACTAGAGCGATTTTATGCAGAAGAACTGTAATTATGTACAATTTTAATGTATTTTCCTTAAGTATTTCCATTTTCTGCAACTTTATTCATCTACTTTTTTTATGTTGATTTTATGATTTTATTTATTTATTTATTTATTTTTTACATTTATTTTTATCGACATTCACGAAAGAAAACTTTGGACCAATGCTCACATCATTTTTTGTTTTTTGTATGATTCCTGGTTCCTGAGGCTGCGTTGTCACTTCACTAATAGCAGCATCTCCAGTATATTGTGTATTGCTTAAAGTGAGTCCGCTACGCCCTCTGGGAAAAAAACTGACGGCCTACCGGAACGCTAAATATCGATACTTGGCAGCCACACAAAATATCGCTGTATGGATTTTCCCCCCACCTCTAATAACCAACCTGTGATTTAACTCTTTACTGTGCTGCAGTCTGTTTGGAGGTTGGTCGGAGAGGAAGAAGCAGAAGCTGCGAGCCGTCCTGCATTACTTCAACGTGGTGACAGATGAGAGTGAGTTCATGCTGAAGCTCTTTCATTCCAATTTATTTCATTACTTTTTTGTTCATGTAAGTCACAAGTTTCATCACGTTACAGTATTAGATCTATACTTTGGACAATGAAACAATATTTGCTGGTATCACAAAGTCTACCACGATTAATATCAATTCACAATTTTATTAATGAGCTCTTTTATGCTAAATAAATAAAACTAGTCAATATAAAAGTCAATATATTGACTAATATATATATATATATATAAAATCGATTTGCTGCTAAACAATCCAGTACCACTTTTATATTGACTATATATATATATCAGGATGGAAATCTGCATAAAAATGTAAAAAGACGCAGTTAGAAAAATGCTGATATGACATGATGAACACATGAAACACACATTTGTTTGTTGTGTGTCTGTTGTTCACAGAAACTAAACTGAAAGGCCTGGTGACGTTTGAGAGACGCTGCCTCAGAGACACAGACAGCCCTAAATGGAGGAGGTAATAATAATAATAATAATAATACATTTATTTATAGAGTACTTGTCCAATGAGAGGCTGCTGAGGGCTCAGTTTAAACACAGTTTCAACGCTACTTTTTTCTTGTAGATTTGCCACTTTTTTCTTGAAATATTATCCTCCTGAAAGAGCAGCATCTTTTTAATTTTTTAAAAGACGTAATTATTGTGGCAGGCCTTTCTTATAATGTTGCTCTCTGTTCTCTCTCAGCTCTAAGGAGAAGATGCCCAAACTGTTCGTCACGTCCCAGGGCACCATAGAGACAGACGGGACCGGACTGCTGCAGGTGAGAACAGCTTCACCCCGAGCTGCTTCACTCCACAACTCATTATTAAAGTCTTGAGGTCTGTTCCTTTTTGGAAGGGGGTAAAGAGTGAGATCGATACAGTATTGGGGATTGATTTACTGTTTAGCCCAAGTCAGTTTCTTTTTGACCTAACTCCTGATGACACTCACACCAAAGACCAAAAGTACCTGTTACCAGTGGCGGTGCTACACAGGGGCCTAAAAGGGGCCACTGCCCCTGTGTAGAAGCCCTTGGCCCCTGCTGTGTCCCCTGTGTCAAATTAATAATAAAACGATCAATTTATAACGATGAATAACGGAACAATTCTTACCTATTTTTTGTTCAAACAATATCTCAATGTACACATAAGGAACCCAGAATGTGTCCATTGTATAATAGTATAATTGTGCAATAAAAGCTTGTGTAAATAAAAAATAAAAAAGATAATTCTCACTGTATTGCCCTGCTTGGCCCCCACAGTAAAACTGGTCGAGAACCGCCACTGCCTGTTACACATACTTTTGATGACTGCTAGAAAAATGGTGACAATAAAATCCATGGCCACCTACAGTGGCACAGTGGAAACAGAAGTTGAGGGAGGTTTATGGAATGGAGGCTTTAAATGCTTTAATTGTAACAGCTTTAAATGTTACAATTACGGTGGGATATCTTTAAGAGGAGGAGGCTACCTATTGCAAGGTATTTCTCTAGCTGAAGGGATCTCACACTGTGCTGTACTGTCCTAACTGTCCAGTATTCTTTCATTTATTTAATTAATTATATTGTACTGATTGTTATTATTCAGCTTGCTGTAACCCAGTGTGTCTTCTGTCTTTGTTTAGTTTTTTCGCACTGCCATGTGTACTCTGTGCTGTTGTCAAGGAATGTTTTGTACCGTGTTCTTTCTTGGGTAACGCTTTACAATAACCATCATTTATAAATGGTAAACAGATAGTTTATTAATGTCTAATCATCATTAATAAACCATATATAGGTCATTTAGAATGGTAAATAAATAATTTATTAATGTTTAACTAACTACATCATTTATAAATGACTAATAGATGGTATATTAATGTAAGTTTATAGTTACTTTACCATTTAAAAACAATTAAATTATAATTAATAGTTTTAGTTGCACTCATTTTAACATTTTTAACACATACTAAGTATGATTCATATACCTTTAAGAAATTGGTTGAAAACATTTAAAGATTAGATATTTATAGAACTTTGAAAATGGTTAATAATTGGTTTATAAACCATCTATAAACATTATTTAGTTGGTTATTATAAAGTGTTACCCTTTCTTGTTAAATAAAAATAAAGTTAAAAGTCTTGAGGTCTTAATGTGTGTGTGCAGGTGGACTTTGCCTCCAGCTGGATCGGTGGAGGCGTTCTGGGCTCTGGTCTGGTGCAGGAGGAGATCCTGTTCCTCATGAACCCAGAACTCATCGTGTCGCGACTTTTCACGGAGAAACTCGCCGACAACGAGTGTCTCATCATCACAGGTCGTTAATACATCGTTTTAATGAATTAGTTATTTGTTAATCATCAGAAATAAACCAGTTATTATAAGGAGAATGTGTTTATTTCTGTGTTTTCAGGCTCGCAGCAGTTCAGTCTGTGCTGCGGTTACAGTGACAGCTTTGAGTGGGCGGGGCCGTACGACGACCGCCTCGGCAGGTATGAGCACGCTTCTTTATGCTTAAATTAAATTATTTTAATGTATTTAGTCTCCTCACAATATATGAAATCTTTACAGAGACGAGTGGGCTCGGCTGAAGAGGCAGATTTTAGCCATCGACGCTCTGAACTTCAGACACAGACGAGATCAGTACAGCATGATCAAAGTCACCCGGGAGCTCAACAAGGTGAACTTTAATAACATATGACCGCATAATCATACAGTGAAGCCTATATACAGAAAAATCTAGTTTATTAAAATTATTAAAATCAGTTTTAAAAGATGCAGATGTTTAGATTCCTGCATTTAATATATAATAATATTTTTTTAACATAGTTGAAATGTGATCCTTAATTTTTTTTGTGCTTAAAGAAATTATTTTTAATGGGCATTTTTTTGTAATTTAAAAAAGTTTAATTAATTGATGCACCATCTTGTTTTCTAGGACACATGAACATTAGACTGAAATTTTAAAAAATAATAATAAAAATAATAAAATAAGATCTAATAAACAACAATGAAACAGTCACCATATAAACATAAATAAATACATTTATATAATATTTATCATTTATACAATAGAATATAAAAATGTTGCTTTTCTTTTACGAGCACCATCAACATGAAACAAGTAACAAGTTAAAAATATATATAATAATTATAATAACCAAATTATCAATATTATGTCTATTATTATACCTGCTGAGGTTTTGGTCTGTTAAAAAAAGAAAATTCACAACAGTTAAATTGAACCTTCGGTGTGCAGAGGTCCATTAATATTCTTCTCTCTTTTTAAAAAATAATGATGTTCTGCTGGTTATAAATCGGATGTAAAAACTTTACAGTTTTAAAATAAGTTTCTTAAATGTAATTTTATTATTCTGCACAGCCAAAGATGCATTGATAGTACATTTACTTTTGCATTATTCTAAATATTCTCTAATAACACATTTTTATTGTATCAGGAAAAAAATCCTATAAAAATTGTACTATTTAAGTCCCTCTCTTGTTTTTAGTTGCTTGTCTTTTATTTACTATTAATTGTTATTATTGTAATTGTAATGATTTATACTTTTATGTTGAACACTAACGAAGAGCTCCTTAACAGACACTGAAGATATAAATCAGATATAAAGTTCAATTTTTAAAATAGTTTTTATTAAATAAACAGGAGGAGAGAGTATAGTTTTTTGAGGACTATTTCCAGCGGCGGATTAATCCACATTTGGGGCTCTAGTCCGTATTTGAAAGTATTTTTTTATTACAGTGTGTATTGTCTGATAGCCATTTTTACATATTTTTTTGTGTCCCTGAAGGCGTACTGTGGATTTAAGGGTCACGGGCACCATGAGCCCGACATCGCCACGGGGAAGTGGGGCTGCGGAGCATTTAATGGAGACCCACAACTCAAAGGTGCTTCATCAATATCCATCAATAAATCAATCAATATATTTAAGTGCATGATGAGACACTTACAGTTACTTCTCCTGCACGTGCAGCTGTGATCCAGCTGATGGCGGCAGCGAAGGCGAAGCGAGGACTCGCCTTCTTCACCTTTGATGACGAGCTGCTGAAGCAGGGCCTGGAGCAGACGCACCACCTGCTGGTCACCGAGGGAACCACAGTCGGTGAGACGGCACACACTCAAACTGGTTTATTATGGCAAAAATATGGATTTTGGCCAATATTTAGATCATGATTATTTAAAGAAAATGCTCACTGACTTCTGCATATATTGATTTTATTTTAATTTTATTTTTGTAATTTTATCAGTGGCTTTTCTTTAATTTTAAATATAATTTAACTATAAAAAGTAAAAAATAATATAATATATAAATATTTATATTGAATAAATATAAATAAATATACAAATCTAATTAAATTAGATTACAGATTACATTATTCTGAGCCTAATAGATGGTGCTATTGGTTTAAAGAAAAAGGCTGAAGAAATGGGCTCAGAAAATAATGACAATGGTTCATGAAGCTTCACTGGCACATCACTACTATCTACTTATAACAGCTGGCTGCCATTTTGAAAAAAATTGTGGCCATGATCATCAGAATGCAAATATGCAATGGCCCAATATCCAGTCTTTTTCTAAATATAATAAGCTATATATGTACCAAATGTGGTGCTTTTATCACAAAATGAACAATAGGTTAGCTATGCCGCCCTAATACATGTGTGTGTGTATATATATATATATATATATATATATATATATATATATATATACACACACATATATACACACACACACAATTAACTAAATAAGAAACTAAATAAAACTTTGCAAGTTAAACTATGCTGTAATGTTAATGCACTACCACAATCTACTGAAAACCATTAACATATATTAAACATTTTGTTAAAATGTATTCAACATATATCAGTCACACAAGACAAACAAGAGCTTCACTGTGAAACCAAAATAGTTTTATCTCAATTTAATCGTTAACTCAAACTCTATTGACCACCCAGCTCTACTTGTTACTTTTCTATATGTTTCTGATTGAACTGTCCTCCACAGAGAAACTGTTTGCAGTCCTGGAGGATTACTGCGCTGCTCAGCAGGCGTCCGGCTCGGCTCATGTCGATCTGTTCGACTTCATCAGAAACACGGTGAAACGCTCCAGGAGTCAGCTGTGACGACCCGATCCTGTCTGCAGCTCAATTTGCACAAAAATCTAACAAGAATGAAGAAGCTGCTTGAATTCCTTTGTAAAGATAATTATTATTTTTTTGCATTTGTACCAGAATTTGATAGCTGACAGTGTAGTGATTGCCAAAGAGAAGGACCCCAGCTGAGTCTGAGCCAGGACTGTTTTAGTCACATGGTATGCCACTTAAAGGATAGTTTGGATTGTTTGAAGTTTGTTTTTATGAGGTACTTATATATAGTTTTGTTTCGTATCTGTTTATTTCGGTCAATACATGTCATCAAAACAGAAGCAACAAACCAGAAAAAAAAACATTGATCAAAGTAAACAACATGTAAACAGAGAGAGAAAATTGATGATAGACCTTTGGACCGAAAAGGCTGAAGCATAGCTTATTACGCCTACCCTGTTACAACTCAAGTAAATTTAAAAATTAGAAATGTACAATCTGTTATTTATCAACAAAAGAAATAAGCAGTCACAAAAGAGAGAAAAGAAAGAAGCTTATTACTCATTACTCTAACTTATATAAATTAATCATCCTATTTTTAAGTATTTTTTTGAATAAGTTAATGGTATTGCAAGTTTTCAAGTCTTTCTCCGTTTTGTTCCATAAATTAACGGCTGTTACCGTGGTGCATCGCGATTTGGTGTTAGTTCTGGTTTTTAACTTTGTAAATATACACACCCCTCTGAAATGATAATGGCTTTGTCAATGTAAAACAGCAAATTCTAAATTAAAAAGACAGTTTGCAGAATCAAACCATTAAATTATATGTTTAAAACACCTAAAGTGTTATATATCAGGTTAATTGTACCCTATATTTAGATTATTTTCACTTTTTAAGTTCACACAGAGGAAACTGAAGCCAGTATCTACGCTCTCTTCAAACCCACCAGACTCCATTGAAAAATTCAGCAGTTTTAGCTCACAGAAAACAGGACTTGCTGGTCTACCGCTGCCTTGATCTGTCAGATTCTGTGTTTTTGTGCGACTTTTGTGAATCCAAACTAACCCTTTAAATTTAAAAAAGTCACACAATAACATAAACAAACTAACCGATTGACCAGCAGCTTCTGTGTTTTGCAAGATAAAATTTGTGTTTCTGTCAATGGAGTCTGGTGGCTTTGAAGTGAGCATAAAGGACTTCAGTTCCCCATCAGAAAGGACTTTTTTTTATAGTCTAAATATATTTTCCACATGATTATGGATAAGTACCTGACATACTAATAAATCCAAAGTATTGCTTTAACTTGCCTCAGAAATCTTCTGGAGATATTTACTTTATTAAACAGCTCTGTTTTGCTGCCTTCGTGTAAAGGCGGGGCTCTTCTCACGTTCGGCCCAAACTTGCTGCTGTTCATGAAATTCCTTGTTGTTGTAAGTGATCTGTAATAATTAAAGTTCAAGCAAAGATGATTGATGAAGGTTTTTAATCAGCTCCGTTTGTGTCTGGAGTCTGTTTTTCTCTTGTCTTCTGCATTAATACTTTAATAAATCTCCTGCAGTCACGGATCTGATTGTGCACACAGTGAATTGAGGTTTAACTCCTTTATTGAAGCATAATACTAATTCCAATTATAAATAAATTGAAGACAAAAAAACCTAATAAATAAAAGCATAAAAGGTTGAAGAACTTATTTTTTTCAAGAAAAAAAAGGGGGGGGTCACAGTGGCCTAAAAAAATTATAAATTTAAGACCTACATTTTTTTTAATTTAATTAATAAATAAAAACATAAGGACCTAAACTTCTTTTGAAAAAATATAGAAATTAATAAAATTCCTCAAAACCTTAAATAAAATGACCAAGAAAATGTATTAAAGAATAAATAAATATTACAATGGAGAAATCGTTATTAAATATTTGTGACTTTATTCTCGTAATTAATTAAATATTTACAACTTTAATCTCGTAATTAATTAAATATTTACAACTTTAATCTCGTAATTAAATATATATTTTTTTCTAAATGTGGCCCAAATACTCTGTCGTAAAATATGAAGGGAAAATAAATGAACAAAAATTTAAGGACATAAACTTCTGTAAATAAAATATAGAAGTTAATGAAAACCTTTTTTAAAAAAAGCCCTAAAAATCTGATATAAATTTATGTAAATACAAAACATGTTTGCAAATCCAGTTTTGAGACGGAGAGAGAGAGAGAGGGAGAGAGAGAAAGAGGGAGAGAAAGAGAAACGGGAGAGAAAGAGAAAGAAGGGGAGAAGAGAGAGAAAGAGGGAAATAGAGAGCGGGAGGGAGAGAAAGAGGGAGAGAGAGAAAGAGAAAGAGGGGAGAAGAGAGAGAAAGAGGGAGAGAGAGGTGGAGAAAGAGAGAGAGAGAAAGAGGGAGAGAGAGGTGGAGAAAGGGAGAGAGAGAAAGAGGGAGAGAAAGAGAAAAGGGAGAGAAAGAGAAAGAAGGGGAGAAAGAGGGAAATAGAGAGCGGGAGAGAGAGAAAGAAGGGAGAAGAGAGAGAAAGAGGGAGAGAGAGAAAGAGGGGAGAAGAGAGAGAAAGAGGGAGAGAGAGGTGGAGAAAGAGAGAGAAAGAGGGAGAGAGAGGTGGAGAAAGAGGGAGAGAGAGAAAGAGAGAGAGAGATTGAGGCAGAATGTGACAGAAAGACAAAACAAGTTCACCAGGAACTGTAATTTTTATTTATCGTAAACAATGAAACATACAACATTTTATGAAAATAAATACATCCTTCAAATCTGAGGAGCTGAGGAATCTCATCTTGTCTTTACATACGTTTCCTTCATCGCAGGCATGATTTTTTTATTTTTATTAGTTCAAATGTAATTTCAAGTAATCTGTTACATTTGGCACAAACAGAGGTTTTACAGTGGCGTGGCAGGACGGTGAGTGAACCACAGAGGAGGAAATAAATAGGAAGGAAGGAAGCAGAACATAATGCAGAGTGATGAGGTGAGTGTTTGTAATAAACGTGTGGGTCCTCCCTTCTGTCTGCATGCTGATAAACATTCCCGCGTCGTCTTAAAGTCGCTGCTCAACTCAAGATAAAAGTGCAGAAGCATGCTGAGCCTCTGTGATCTGTGTCTTTACTAACAGAAAAACATTTGACACCAGAGAGACAGCCACTAATGTTTTAGTCACAGTTAATAAAATCAGAAACATCTTATATCCCTAAAACCAGAAATATCCCTAAAACCATTCAGCTATCGTAAACATCTTAAATTATCACCATGTTTTCTTCTTTTTTTCACCAGTCACAGGTTATAATGAACTGCAGGAAACATTCTGAAGGAATATTTTTGGGAAATAAGCTTCTTCTAGTTGTTGCTGAGAGTTACACATCTGTAAATATGCTGCTGGTTAGCTTAGCTTAGCATAAAGACTGGAAACAGTGGGAAACAGCTGACTGGCTCCTTTAAAGCTTACGACAGTCACTGTGCTCAAACAAGAAGTAGTGCAGCACATTTGATGCAGAACCAAGTTTAAAACCATAAATTGTCATTTTTATATCAGGTTACTTTAGTGTCTTTATTATGCAAAACAAATGTCAAGTGTGAGGGACTTTACACACTGCAATCAAAACATATTTTATATCTTATTATATCTTGTTGCAGGTAAAGTAATCTGTGATTTAAAACATATTAATGTAAATACAAAACTTTTATTTGCAAATCCAGTTTTGGATTTTCTGAAAACCTGAAATTTTGGATTTGCATTCATACATATTTAATTGTAATGTTTTTTTTACTTGTCATTAGTCATTTTTAAATTGCAGCTTTGCTTTGACAATCTATTTAAAAAAAATTTTTTTTTTTCATTGCATCATAACAAGTACCTCCATATTTTTACACTTTTTACACATTCAAATTTGCTGAAAAAACATTCTGATTTGCATTAATACGTTTTGAATAACACATTTATTTTACCTGAAATGTTTTGACTGCAGCGGCCGCAGTTTTGTTGTCCAAAATGTTTTTGGATTATAATAGTGACACAAAAGTAACCTGATATGAAAACAACAAGATGTGCCAGATTATTTCTTGTTAGAGCACAGTGACTCTCTCAGACAACTCTCAACAAAAACGTGAATACACTTACTTCTGAGATTTTTTTATTATTTGCACCAGAGTTTGTTTTTCTTAACATTTATGTCTTTGTCAGACTAATATTTTTTACGTTCAATAAATGGCTCAAATATTTTGGTAGATGCAGAGCATGTTGACATGATTTTGTAATTAACAAAATAAAATAGAATAAAAAAAGGAGCTAAAACTTTCGTAAAAATTAATTATTGCATAAATTCATACATTCAATACATTGCTTTTCTATAAGTGTCCGTCACTGTGAACACGAGGTCGTCATGGTAACAGTGTTGTCATTGTGCGCTCAGCTTAAAGATTATGCCTGATAACAGGTCTGATATGTAAATATATTGAGGAAGAAAACACGTCAATGCAAAGTGTTGTGGGTCAAAGGTCAAGCCGGAGTCTCGTGGGGTGTAAACCTGCAGCGACGCTGAAGCTCGTCTGAAGCTGGACAGGTCCGATGTGAGCGGAGGGAGGTTACTATATTCCTGAGAACGCTTCCAGACCGAACGCCGTGTCCAGTAAACGCTGCAGCTCCGTGAGGTGAGTGTGCTTGTTCCCGGTGGCTGGAGCTGCTGCAGGGTCACGACCCGCATACCTGCAAACACACACACACACACACACACACCAATGAGCCTACAGAACATACTACATACCTACAGAGCACTCACAGCAGAGACACTTAGGCCGCGTTCAGACTGCAGGCGAATCTGATTCAAATCAGATTTTTAGGGCTGACTGTCCACACTATTTTTAGCAAGTGTCCAAATCGGATATAGCTCTGTTCAGACTGGGCCACATTATTGACTGATCTGACAGGTTGCCATAGTAACGGCGTCAGAGCGTCCGACGTCGTCACCGCGTCAGACGTCATATAATTGCGAGAGCGACAACATCAACAACAACAAACATGATAGAGGCATGTCACCTCAGTATATTGGCCTTATCACTGTCCAGTAGAGGTGCAGAACATCTCAGACGCACCAGGGGAGAAACCGGGAGGATGGACGCCCCCGCCGGGCCCGCATGAGTCGGGCGCGGCTGCCGGTGGACACCTCATCTCTGCGCTGCCCGCGCTAAGCGTGCCGCGCAGAGTGACGTCACGGACAGTCAAAACCGATCTGAGTGTTTGGAGCGGTTCAGACTGAGACGCATCTGTCCAAATGCGATCTGAAGCTACCTCTCGAAGGTGGTTTCGATCCGGTTCGCAAAAATCGGATTTCATGTGATTTGTGACTGTTCAGACTTCAAAAGAGCCATCCAGTTCCAATCAGGATGGGCTAAAAATCGGATTTTGGCTGGCAGTCTGAATGCGGCTTTATTAGGCGTGTTTCCACTGAGTGGCTGAGTGTTTTGGCTCCGCCCACTAGTTAGTTCCCCTCGGCCTCTGTTCCCATACAGGTACTTTTGTAGCGGCTAACCAAAGGAATTACTACTATTCAGACCCCTCTAGAGACTCTTTTTCAAAAAAGCGACTAGCGATTGGAGATTTTTGGAGACTCGTTCCTACTCTTCTTAACGAGTAGCACCATCCCAAAGCACTCACAAGCGGCCCAGTCATCCCGCAGCGGTCTCTCGAAACGAAATCGACGCCTCAACCGTATCAAATCAGCATCAACTAGTTGGTAGCGGCTCAGATCAGCCGCTAACCAGTGAATTTGGGCGGATCCTCTCTACCAAGCCACACACATAGCAGCTCACTAGAGGGAAGAGTACCTAATGGACACAATGTCAGGATTGAAGCAGAACTCACCAGACGGGGCGGGAGCGGTCGATGGTGGTGCGGATGCGGGGCTTGACGTAGTCGTAGTAGCCCTGGTTCTTGTGCTCCTCCTGACACCAAACCAGATCAGCATTTGGAAAACGGTCAGTCTCAGCTTTCACCAGGTCAAACGGGAAGGGCGAGAGCTGAAATTAGAGAGGGTAATCTGATGTTAAGAATTTTTCAACGAAACTTGTGAAACTTACCCACAAGTCTCCTCTTCACAGCTTACACCCCAACTTTTTGCTGATATTATGCAGTTTTAGGCCACATTTTTCTTGTGCATTAAAATGTGTTAAATCCCCCAAGTGTAGTTGAATATTTCTGCATACTGGGGTCCTGAAACAGGCTTTGAACATAGATCAGGAATGAATGGAAAGCTGAGACTTATCACACATTACTCATGTGTGATGATGTTAGTCCGCATAGTAGCATTTCATGCAGTGAAACTCGAGCTCACTGTATAAAATGACCTATTAACCCATTGATGCCTGACAAGCGGATATGTCGTTTTGTAGTATTTGTATAAGCTCTCAAATACTTTTTGAATTTCATTTCTATCTGCTACAGAGGCTGAAAAATCTATTATTTAGTAGAAGCGTTGACACTTCTGTTGAATTTCCAGATAAACTTCAGGTTTTAGGGGCTGATTTTAAAATCGCCCAGAGGTTTTACAGGCGTTTTAGGCCTCAGTGGGTTAATATGTGTAACAAATGTAGCTGCCTTCATTAGAAACCAGGCAGGTTTTTATCACTTAGCTAATCTCATTACACCTGCTCTGTGTGTTCACATGCACTATTCCCTCCACTACAGTCTAGTTTTTACTCCCAGCTGAGGCTACACAGCTCCTTCACTCTGACGTTTACCTGTTCGATGCGGACGACAGCTACAGACTCGTCCATGCCTCTGTTCTGGCGCTCTCTGATCAGTTCATAGTAGATCTTTCCGGTGCAGAAAATGATTCTCTTCACCTTTTCTGGGGCAGCAGCTGCAGGCCCGTTATCTGGGATGATTCGCTTAAAGTGGGTGCCTGCAGGAAAACAAACGCAACAAAACATTAAATAACACAACAAGAGATTTTTCTTATATTTCAGAACATTTACATCTTTTCTGTAGATACCGACCTGGAAGCATGTCATCAAAGCTGGACCTGGCCTCAGGATGGCGCAACAGAGACTTGGGAGTGAACACTATCAGCTGAAGAGATAAAAAGGAGAGCATGCTCAGTGACCTTGAACTACATTATCTTGTGCTTTTGAGTCACGTTTCATGGTGTTCCACTTACAGGCTTCCTGAAGGGCTGCAGGATCTGTCTGCGGAGGACGTGGAAGTAGTTTGCAGGCGTGGAGCAGTTCACGACGATCCAGTTACACTCGTACAGCTGATGCACCGCAAAGTCCTCGGACAGTTTCTGACACGAAAAAAGTATTACAGTACAATTATTTAGTGACCTCTGTTATCATTCTTTGTCTTACTTCTACTTTGGGAACAATCATGCTGTTCATGCTGCTTTTTATTACTATGGATTTAGTGAGCTTTGTTTTAGGTTATATTTGTTCACATTTGGCAAATTAATACAATGTCGAATAAGCTATTAAATCTTCTTTTTTACAGGGTTCTGAAGTTTAGGGACTCTTTTTTACAAGTACAAGTCAAGCAAGATGACTTTAATATCTAATCATGAGGTCAAAATGATATCTGTGGAACATCAGACAAGCTTCGCCCTGCAGCTGCAAAAGAAATCTGGTGAAAACTGGTCACTGTCTATCAAAGTCACTTATTATCTATCTGCCATCTATCGCCTTCATGTTTTAGTCTGTTTGTTTACATTTAATTTGTATTATACAGACACACAACCCCATGGATTAAAAAGTCTGAAAGAAATCAGAACGTATTAAGAGCGGCCACATAAAAAAATGAATATAACTGGACAAACTGATGTTGTTTGTATCTGTGTTTCTATTCTTAGCATGCAGATTGTTTCTGACACAAACTCACGGGGAAAACATCAGGGTCATCGTTGCACATCTGCAGGAACCTTTCAGGACGGGCTGACGAGTGCTCCGGACCCTGAGAGAAAAAGATCAAAATTAGAAACCAATTAAGAATTCACAAGTTATATGTCTTTAAAAAGCTCCTGTGAGAATACGGTTCAGCGCTGATTACAAGGTGACATTACAGCATCACAAGACAGAGATCATTCAGACAAAGGTTATTATAGTTAACGAAAACTAACGAAATAACGAAAACTAGAATTGAAAAAACATTTTCTTTAACTGAAATAAAATAAGAGAGTTTTAAAAAAAAACATAACTAACTGAAACTGTATTTTGTGGTTACAAAACGAACTAAAATTATAGTAAAAATGTCCTTCGTTTTCGTCTTTGTCAACTTCTTTCATACATAAACCTTTTTGGTTGATATGAAATCTATTTCATCTATCTGGTTTTATGACTTAATAAACTTATTGGGGCTGAGATGGATCAGACAAAGGAAATAAAGGAACATTTATTGTGACCTTGTTGAATCTCAAACCCAACAAATACCCCATTACAACAAGACTAAAACTAACACTAAAACTAATAAAAACTAAACGAAAACTAAGCATTTTCTAAAAAAAAAAAAAAAAAGAATTAAAACTAGCAAACTCACTCTAAAAACTAATTAAAACTAACTGAATTTAAAAACAAAAATTGACAACGAAATTAAAACTAAAACTCATGAAAAATCCAGAACTATTGCAACCTTGATTCAGACAGAGACAAATGCATAAAGTTGCAGATCAAGTTTCTCAGCTCCTACCATTCCCTCCATGCCGTGAGGAAGCAGCAGCACGATGCCGTTCTGTCTGACCCACTTGGCCTGACCGCAGCTGATGAACTGGTCGATGATACACTGAGCCGTGTTGTGGAAGTCTCCGAACTGGGCTTCCCACAGCACCAGCGCGTTGGGACTGGCCATGGCAAAGCCTAACTCAAAACCTGCACACAGAGGACAGAAACAGAGCAGCTGCAGAAATGAGCAAATAAAATACTTAACAACAAGTACACAGTTTTGTTCTCCAACTTAACTTCTGGAATAATTACAGGTGCATCTCAATACATTAGAATATGATGGAAAAGTAAATTTCCAGTAGTTCAAGTCAAACAAGCCCAACCAAGTATTGAGTCATATAGATGGACATACTTTTCAGAGGCCAACAAATCTATTAATATTCAAAGTTTTTGGAGACACTGAATTTTAGGTCTTCATTAAATGTAAGCCATTATCATTATAATTAGAAGAAATTAAATAAATCAAGACATGAAATGTTTCATTGTGTGAGTAATGGGTCTATATAATGTGTTATTTCGACTTTTTGATTCGAATTACTGACATAAATAAACTTTTCTATGATATTGTAATTTATTGAGATGCACCTGTAAATCAGGCCTCATGAGGTCCAATCTCTTTGAGGCTATCTTAAAATATAACCAGTATTTTTTGGAGTAAAATTACCCATCTATCACAGTCACAAGATGTTTGAAAAGGACCAACAGTTTCTACTGAGGGTGTGTGTTCAGGGTGTGTGTGTTTGACTCACCGAGGACTCCGTACTCGGACAGAGAGCTGTTGCAGACGGTGTAAGGAGCTTGGTCAGGGGAGATGTAGTTCATCGGGATGCAGATCCTCTTATCAACGTTCTGGTCGTGGAGAACGTGATGTCGATGGCTGTGAAGCAGAATCAGAGAAAACTGTGTGAGAATCAATCAATCTTTATTTGTATAACACTTTTCATACAAAAGAAATGTAACACTAAGTGCTTCACATAAAAAAGAAAAAAAAGGAAAATAATAATAATAAAACATGATAAGAAGTAAACACTAATCTAATTACTACAAATTACTAATCAATAATAAATAAAAATATAAAAGAGAAGATGTTATAACACTAAGATGCATGAGCAGAAAAACATTTTAAAATGGTTCAAGTAAAAGCCAAATTAAAAAGATAAGTCTTTAGTCTGCTCTTAAAAATCTGAAGCGTCTCTGATGGCCTCAGGTCTTCAGGAGGCTGTTCCACCAACGTGGACCACAGTGAGAAAATGATGCCTCACCATGGGTTTTCCTTCTAGTAAAAGGATCACTGGAGCTGTATCAGAATCACTGTAAACTTCTATCTAACGTTTATTATTTAATATGTAGCGTATTAGACTTTTAAAGGACCTATGGAGACATAAAGATCTTCACGGAGAGAAATCACAAAATCCAGAGGGATAAACAAAGTTTAAAGTTTCTCTTCTGCTGTATGTTTCTACCTGAATGTGCCTCTCTCCACATCCTGTCCGCTGAGGCGTACGTGGGTTCCCTCTTTGAGCAGAGAGCCGAAGGCCATATATTCCCCGAGAGCCCAGTCACACACTCGCTGATTCACCATATTTGCACGTCCCTTTAGGATACGACTCAAACCTGCAACACGGACACACAGCATTAACCCATTGACGCCTAAAACTTCCTGTAAAACCTCTGGGCGATTTTAAAATAAGCCCCTTAAACCTGAAGTTTTTCTGGAAATTCAACAGAAGTGTCAATGCTTCTACTAAATAATAGATTTTTCAGCCTCTGTAGCAGATAGAAATGAAATTCAAAAAGTATTTGAGAGAATATACAAATACTACAAAACGACGTATCCGCTTTCCAGGCTTCAATGGGTTAAAGTACAGATCTGAAAGAGGCAGAAGGCTCAGAGGATATTTGGTTGGAACAGGAGGAGGACAGCGTCAGTACCTCCGTGTATGGTGAAGTCTTTCTCTGGGACAGAGGCAGCGATGTTTCCAATATGGCCGAGCTCTTCTTCAGTGAGGCCGGTGGACGGGCAGTTCATAGTTCTAGGCTGTCCTTCCATTGTGAAGAAATCTACAGACAGACACACAACGACATCACAGTTCATACATGCATCCAGACTATGTACTATGATCTAAAGACATGATTCATTAAACAGGTAAAAATATTAGGAATGGTTACCAGGCCACGGTGAGTCCAGCCAGTGTTTGATGTGGAGGATCTTCTCATCTTTGGAGCGAGTGTAAGCTTCCTCACAGATTTTGTCGTACATCGTTACTTCCTCCTGAAAGAGATGGATGAGAGTTTATGGATGAGTGCCTGTCTCCAAAGTAGTGACTATCTGCCTCATGTACAGTAGTGTTCAAAATAATAGCAGTCCAATGTGACTAACCAGATTAATCCAGGTTTTTAGTATATCTTTTATTGCTACATGGCAAACAAGGTACCAGTAGGTGCAGTAGATTCTCAGAAAACCAACAAGACCCAGCATTCGTGATATGCAGCTCTTAAGGCTGTGCAATTGGGCAATTAGTTGAAAGGGGTGTGTTAAAAAAAATAGCAGTGTCTGCCGTTGACTTTACAAACACAAAACTATTTTGTACAAACTTTTTTGTTTCTAGGATTTAGCAATCCTGTGAATCACTAAACTAATATTTAGTTGTATGACCACAGTTTTTTATAACTGCTTCACATCTGTGTGGCATACCTTGTTTGCCATGTAGCAATAAAAAATATACTAAAAACCTGGATTAATCTGGTTAGCCACATTGGACTGCTATTATTTTGAACACTAGTGTATGCATGTAATGCATGACAGCACTTGGCAGCCTTTGAGTTGCAGCAGCTCCATGCTGTGTTCTAGACAACTCCAAAGTTAAAAATTTCCGACCTCCTACTAGTAAAGTACATGGGAACACCACTGAGAGTTGAAGTTCTTACTTGTGACTGTGAGTAAGCTTATTTGCCTATATTTAAGTAAATTATATAGTGAAACCTGTTCTGCAGACGTTTTAAAGTACAAAAGTCCCGTAAAATAAAGTCTGTAATAGCATCTGTTAGCTCAAGCATAATTTTTCCTCCATTTTTTTACTTAAATATACCGGAGGCTGCACTGCTGACAGTTAAACTGTTTATACACATCACAAACACAAACACACACACACACACACACACACAAATAAAAGATCATTTTGTCATAGTCAGTCATGTTTTTTTGTTGACATTTGACGTTGTGCACCCTTTAAGGTCAGAAGTTTAAAATTTAAGCAGGAAACTCAGACTTTCGACCACAGCATAAGAAAAGGTAGAAGGCGTTTGTTTGCCACATTGGATTAAATTAATTCCTCTAAAATTCACAATCATTTCGGATATGTAGATTAATTATGAACAGTAACACATTTAACTGCCAGGAAAACATATCTCAATCTCAGGCACTTATAATACTAAGTATGTAGTTTTTTGTTCTTCTTAGGATGGAACTCAAACAGTGTGACAAACAGATAACCATCATGAAATATGGTGTAAAGATAATTAATGAAAGCTCCTGCTCTCCCTGTTTACTAGTTTGGAATGTCACGTCTGAAGATGGTGTCAACTAAATATTTGACATATGTAAAGAAGATATGAGGAAGCACTTCATGCTTATTTGAACTGCTGCTTCTTAAGAGGAATAGCCCAGCTGACAGGATGAACTGCTTTGAAATATGTTGTCTTCAGAGTACAGCACTTCATTCTCTTCTTTTACTTGTGTAGCTCCTCACACGGATTACACGGAAGTCTATAATCCAGTCTGAAAAATATAATTTTTTCTGTCTCCTTCCTGCTATTCACAAAAAAGTGTCTGAAAGAAAAATCTTTTTCATTTGCACCTAACTCTCACAAAGGTGTTTTTTTTTGCCTGGTTTTCTATGCGTCAGGCTATTTTATCACCTTTTCATTCAGACAGTAGAGATGCTCATTGTGTCTGACGGGGCAGAGACATCTGTCAGTGACGTCTTTCCCACCGCTGACAAAGAAACCTGAGTTTTTCTCACTCATTTTGCAGAATGAATAAAGCTTTTTCTGTCAGAATACAAAAGCTTCCTCTGAGCAGAAACAGCACCTTCAGACTGAGGATGGCCTCAAGGTAAATGTGACGCGTTTTTTGAAGTGTCAGTATAGAGAATTGATCAGACACAATATGCAGGACTGTGACATCAGAAGCATATTTGACAAGCGTTATCTATCTGCAGCAGCTCTGGTTGTTTACCTCGTATGCCTGTGTCGTGATGACTCCCTCTGCAATGACTTTCTCAGCAAACTTCTTCAGCACACTTTTCTGCTTCTTGATCTGCTTGTACATCAGCGGCTGGGTGAACATCGGCTCGTCCATCTCATTGTGCCCGTTGCGTCTGTAACACACCTGAACGTGAGGAGGAAAGAGTTAAGGCGTGATTTCCTTAACACATATTTCTCTCATTGACACAAACAATAACATTTTTATTAAATATGATGTAAAATGTGTATGTTTGTCATTGCTGACTGTCTCCCTAGCTGTGCTTTGGTATATTACCACGTCTTGCATTGGCAGATACACCACTGGTCAAAAGTTTTAGAACACCCCAATTTTTCCAGTTTTTTATTGAAATTCAAGCAGTTCAGGTCAAATGAACAGCTTGAAAGAGTACAAAGGTAAGTGGTGAACTGCCAGAGGTAAATAAAAAAAGGTAAGGTTAACAAAAACTGAAAAATAATGTACATTTCAGAATTATACAAGTAGGCCTTTTTCAGGGAACAAGAAATGGGTTAACAACTTAACTCTATGGAGTCTGGGGCTATGTTGTCCATTTTTAAATTCTTTTCATGTCTTTATAAGTCATTTTGTGTCTTTTTGTGTCTTCTTTGGTCATTTTGTTTCTTTTTTTGTCATTTTGTGTCTTTTTTTAGTCCTTTAGTCCAACATAAAATGTGATTTTGAATCTTTTTTTTACTTTCAAAACACTATCATGCTCAATAAAGAATTTTAAATGTTGCAAATGTGCATTAATTTTAGAGTACACTGAGACATTAAACTGCATAATTTTCAATTAAATTCTGGAAAAGTTGGTGTGTTCTAAAACTTTTGACCAGTAGTGTATATTTCCCAGTGTTTTCACTACATGCATTCAACAGCAGCGCAGTGATGATAAGTGCTCATTTGAAAATTTCCCCAAATGCAATAAACTCGTTATCTCTACTTTAAGCAATCAGATTCGGGGACAAGAGAGGAGTATTAGTCCAACACGCCCAGACTTTGTCACTGTTTATCAATCTGCTACTGATAATTTGTTGGTCAAAAGAGCATTTGGCAGCAACGAAGGCTCTGCTACATTCAAAGTTTCCTCACAACTAGTTGCTCGAACTCCCAGACCTGTCAGAAGCTGTAGCTGTTGCAGGAAAAGGTCAGTAGATGATTAAAATGTCTTGGCAACCTGTGACTTCATTGTTCAATGGAAAAAAACTGACCAGGTCTACGACGACGTCTTTATGGAAGGTGTTCCTCCACTCGGCTGCCACTTTACACACATACATCACAGCCTCTGGGTCGTCTGCGTTCACGTGGAAGATGGGAGCGTTGACGACTCGAGCAACGTCTGTAGGATAAGGAGACGAACGTGCCATCCTGGGATCTGTGGTGAAACCGATCTGTCCAGAATAGAGAAATAATCACTACATTAACAGCTATTATAAAACTTAAAACAGTAAGAATTACCCTGCTTTAATGCTATTTCAATCTGTATGCGATAAAATGATTCAACAAAACTTTAAGGAAACAAATTCAAGCACTTTTCAGCCATTTCCAAGAGTAATTTTGAAGCTTCTCCAGCACCTTACAGCTGTTGGAAATGACATATTTATATACAGTAGATTCAGTCAATGCAGTTCACTGATTAATTAACTTCTTCATCATTTTAAATGAGATGTTGCTGAGCTATAAACAACCAACTAAATATACAGTCATGGAAAAAAATATTAGACCACCCTTGTTTTCTTCAATTTCTTGTTCATTTTAATGCGTAGTACAACTAAAGGTACATTTGTTTGGACAAATATAATGATAGTAGATAATAGTTTAATATAAGAGCTGATATCTAGACATTTTCCATGGTTTTCTTGGTAATGTTTTTGGTTATTATCAATAAAACCATGGAAAATGTCTAGATATCAGCTCTTGAATTAAACTCTTATGAGCTATTTTTGTTGTTATCATTATATTTGTCCAAACAAATGTACCTTTAGTTGTACCAGGCATTAAAATGAACAAGAATTTGAAGAAAACAAGGGTGACTGGATGCTTCAGGTTCCAAAAACTATTCCAGTAAACTCTTCAGATGATTCAAGAATATGCTGGAGGACATACTGGCATGACAGCGTGCTAGTTCACAGCGTGTACCTGGTTGTTAACCACCACGTGTATGGTGCCGTGTGTGGTGTAGGACGGCAGGTCAGACAGGTGGAACGTCTCGTACACGATACCCTGGCCTGCAAACGCAGCATCGCCGTGAAGCAGAATCGACATCACCTGTGAAACCATTCATCAGGTTACAAACATGGTAGGCATAAAAAATAATAAAGTGGCTGCACACTCTAACTCTGGTGTGATGATTTGTTTGGTTTAACAATAAAAACCAGGGTGCATCCATAAAAACATGTCACGAGCCAGTGGTGGAAGAAGTATTCAGATCTTTTACTTAAGTAAAAGTACTAATACCACACTGTAAAATTACTCCACCACAAGTAAAAGTCCTGCATTCAAAAATTACTGAAGTAAAAGTACAAAAGTATCAGCACAAAAATGTACTTAAAGTATCAAAAGTAAAAGTACTCATCATGCAGAATGGACCCACTCAGATTGTTTTATATGTTCTAAATATATTATTACATAATTTGTATTGATGCTTTTATGTAAGCAGTGCTTTAATTTTGTAAAGATGGGGCTCATTTTAACTATTTATTATACTGTTATGAGATTTAAGGTTTTTTTTAAATTACAAAAACTATAAATTGATCATGTATTTTATGTTGAATCTCTATCTGTAAAGTAACTAAAGCTGGCAGCTAAATGTAGTGAAGTAAAAAGTTCAATATTTGCCTAAAAAGTTAGTGGAGTAGAAGTAAAAAGTTACAAAAAATGGAAATACTCAAGTAAAGTACAAGTACCTAAAAATTGTACTTAAGTACAGTACTTGAGTATATGTACTTAGTTACTTCCCACCACTGTCACGAGCAAAGACTTTTTTTCCATATGTTGATATTAAACTGAGCGTACCCTCTTGCCCTCAGTGTCTCCGCGGTAGAACTGCTCCGCTTTGGTCTTTCCCTGCACCACCGGGTCCACCGCCTCCAGGTGGGACGGGTTGGCCATGAGTGACAGCGTGATGTAGCGGTCGCTGACCCGGTTCATCCTCTTGTGGTACATCCCCAAGTGATATTTCACATCACCAGAACCCTGAGAGCACAAAGTCAGCTAACAGTTAAAACAACAGTTCTGACTGCCAGTTAATCATTAGTGTAATTTATTCAGTGAAGCAGATTTCAGCTATTAACTTTTTAATGATTTTAATAGAATATCTGGGTTTGGGTGAGGGTAATTTTTTTCCAAATTTTCTGGCATTTTATAAACTTAACAAAAAGTTAATGAACCAAGAGATTAATTGGCAGTGAAAATAATCAGTACTTGCAGCCTTAAAACCACTGAAACGACTTTAATCACAGTCTGCTCTGCTCTCAGCAGGAAATGTTCAAACCTCATCAGCAGCCTCTAGTTTAGAGTCGAACTGGCAGAAGATTTGGTCCAGCTCCTTCCGGATCACATTTGCCAGCACGTTCAGCCTCCCTCTGATAATGAAGAAAGACACATCAGCAAGAAACATCCATGTGTAGGCTATTTCAACTTTCATATCTACAGTCATGGAAAAAAATATTAAACCACCCATGTTTTCTCATTGCTTTCTTGTTTATTTTAAATGCCCGGTACAACTGAAGGTACACTTGTTTGGACAGATATAATGATAACAACAAAAATAGCTCATAAGAGTTTAATTTAAGAGCTGATATCTAGACATTTTCTGTGGTTTTCTTCATAATGATTTTGGTTATTATCAAGAAATCTGTCATTGGAGAAGATGTAATGATGTTGTTTACCTGTGAGGCATCCCCAGGATCACACTCTCCACTCCGCTCTGACTGGAGTGGTCGATGATGGTCTTAAGAGCCGGGATGAGCGATTCACACCCTTCCAGGCCGAATCGTTTCTCCGAAGACCACTTCCTCTGGAGGAACTCCTCAAACCTGTGCACAGATGGTGGTGCTGCTGCTTCACATTGTGGCTCAGAACACGTATCCCCCTCCTCCAAAAACACCTCGCCCTGCAGCCTTTTGCTGTTTTTTTAAGTTAACGACTGAGGTGTGTTGAGGAATGTGAAGAGACAAAGACAGACCTTGTGGATCGGATCATTCTGGCCAGAAGAGTCTTCTTCTCCTCCAGACTGAACTGCATGATTCCTGGAGTCTCGAACTTGCGTCTGATCCACTGGCACTGCTCCACATCGTTAATAAACATAAACTCTACTCCGATATGTTGACAGTAGGCCATCTATAAGAGAGATTGAAAGGTTTCCTTTTAATTCACAGGTCTAGTTTTAGGCATGGTTTGTCCTGTAAATCTATAAGCTGCACACAGTGTTTAGCTGTCAACAACTACGATTTATTTGCCATCTGACATATTATTGATTCATTTTAAAATGGGGTGTAACGATTTCCACCCTTAATCTAAACATGGCAGGATCAGGGATCTCCCCGTTGCCTTGCTTGTGACTTGAGATTTAAAAAAACAACAACAGGTGCCAGGAACTGCCTGAGTCAGAGATGACAGAAAAACAACAGAACTGGAAAAACCTCTTGCTTTCCTGGACTCAGCAGTGTGGCAACATTTTAACTTCTCCGTGAGTCACGTAATCAATGTACACATCGTTGACAGAAAAAACAGTTTTGCTTTTGTAGATCTACTTAGATGCTAAATAGTGTTGTCTTGGTACTTGCAATGATAGAGTTGAAACGAATCAAATCTAAATTTTAAAACAGCAAACGGGAAATTAAAGATGTTCTTAGAGTTTTCTTATTGATTTTGTTATTTTTACTTTTTTGGTGCAGCACTGTAAACAACAAACAAACAACAAACAAACAAACAAGGGGCTGTACAGTGTCATAGTGGTTAACACTCTTGTTCAACATGTTCGACTCCAGCCTGCAGCTCTTCTGTGTGGAGTTTGCATGTGTCCCGGTGTCTCCCCGGGTACTTCGGCTTCCTCACACTTAGGTTTAATTGTGAATGAGAGAGTGATTGTCTGTCTCTGTGTGTCAGCCCTGTGATAGTCTGGAGACCAAGGAGTCAAGGGTGTACCCGGCCAGCTGGGATCGGCTCCAGCACCCGCCGACGGTTAAGGATAATGAATTGAAATGAAATTCTAAACAAAGATATTACTAATCCTGTTTTGTGAAGCACTTTAAACTGCATCTGTGCATGACAGGTGCACAAAAAATAAAAGTATTTATAGTATAAGAAATGTATTTCTTATTTTTTATTTTATTTATCTATTTTTATCTATATGTCCATGTATATATATATATATATATATACATACAGATATATATATATATATATATATATATATATATATATATACATACATACATACATATATATATAAATACATATATATATATATATATATATATATATATATTCTCTTTTTTTCTTTTTAGACAAGCCTGTAGTGTGTTTCTACCATGTATTTTATTTTTATTTACTTTTTCAGTTCTTTTTGTGCAAATAAAGAACGAAAGGTGCAGCATTAAACTAAATAACATTTTGGAGCAATCCCTAATCACATGGGGGATAAACAGTTTACTTTTCACTTCTGCTAACATTGTGAGTAAGGGCGTTTGGCTTGGGTGGGGGTCTGTGTTCTCTGAGTGTTCTTTCAGTTGTTACAGGAATGTGGACCCATTTAAATTTTTTTACCTCCAGGCGTCGAATGATCTCTTTGAGAGGCAAAGAGCTCTCGCTGCCACCGATGAAGGTGGTGGTTGGGAGCCGGAACACCTTGTCCAAGTCGGATTCAGCCAGCCCGTAAAAACCTGTTGTACAGACACTAACATGAGGAACAAACGAGCAAAAGCAAGCACAGGCATGCAACCCAGGTAAAGGTGGGGAGGGGGAATAGGGGAGAGAGTGGGAAAAGAGTATTCAAGAAACGAATAGTTCAGGAGACTGACATAAAACTACGAAAACAGAGGAGCAGCAAAAAAAATAAAAGAAATAAAAAGCGGGGGACAGGAAACATCACTGAACTCAAAATTTCCTGGAATTTGTGATCCCTGCTGCTTTATTTTCATCTTTACTATTTTGACTCCTGGAGCAGCTGTCTAATCGGTCAGATTAGTCCAAAATGCTGCAGCCGGACTCCAGACAGGAATAGAAAGATAATATTATAGTCCTTTTGAGCTTCAATCTACCATCATTTCTGCAATTCCCTCTACACGGATATCACCCAGACTTCTCTCTATCACCTTCAGTTGGTCAAAATAATGCTGCTAGGATTATAACCAATTTAAGTAAACAAGATCATGTAAATCCAATCCTGGCCTCTATGGATTTTGATTTTAAAATGTTATTGTTGACATTCGAGGCTGTAAAAGACCAGAGCCCTGTGCTACGACACTAGCTAAACCTATACTAAGGAGATATACCCAAAGTAAACAAGGGTAGCTTGTTTATCCAGCTTCACTTCACCAACAAACGCAATCAGGCTAAGTGGTCCTACGACACTGGTACTCAGTAAATTAATCCAATCTAGTTATGTGCGCGCCCACACATGGGGCAGTGTTTGCAGCTAATGACCATTTAGAAACATGGCAGAGACTACTGTGTTTCACAACTGAAGAGAAAGCTATAATAATAGACAAGCTGATAAATGATTCAATTGTTCTTTAAAGGAAATAGGGTAATTTACTTTTTTTTTTAAGAGAATCTCAAAAAAGAATGAAAATGGTCAAAGTGGTGTTATTTAAAAATATTTTTTTAACATAGCAACACATCTTCACATTTTAGAGGAACCATTGAATGTTTTGCAGTTTTTGCAAAAAAAAAAAAAGAAGACTAAAATGATAAAGTGCTTTTGATTAACTGACTGATTTATCGTTGCAGCTCGAAAAAAGAACACTCCAACAATTTTAAACACAAAGATCCGTTTTGATTTTCATGTTAGCGTTATGAGCTGCATGGGGAGGAAAAGTAGATTTTGGACTCATTATTAAATTAGTTTTAGTGCTCCTCATCACAAGTAAAATCGGTCAAGTAATTAAGTCCTTTAATCCCTTGCGAGGCCAGAGCTCTCCTGTGGTTACTAAAGAATCAAAACTGAACTGAATACAAACTTAAAGTGGCTGAGCTTTCTTTATCAGGACCCTGAGGCTCTGGAATAACCTGCCAAACAAGATCAGGCAAGTCCTGCATCCTCCTGCGTCCTTTATAATCTGTTTCTCTTTCTATTTACCTTACCTTGCAATTTGTATGTGTGATTATAAGCATTTCAGAAGAAATTTTAGAACAATGCAATAGAGTCATTTTCCATGTACTGTGTATCCTTATCTAAGCCCGTGGTATTACCATTTCTGAAAAGCATCAAAGAGTTGCGTGGAAGCTAAGCAATGTACTGCTGTAGACGCTGTGTTTGTTTGGAACTGACACTGAAAGTTTAAATTCATGTTAAGAATATTTTACCTCTTTACATTACTGTCAGACAACCCTTTCTGATGGGGACAGAAGCTATTATCTATACTTTCTTCACAGCCACCAGACTCCATTGACAAAAACATGAATTCTACCTTGCAGAACACTAAAATCTAACGTGGTCTAACGTTCCTGCCACCTCTTTGGTTCGTTTGTTTGTGTCATTGTGTGTCTTCCCGATCCAAACTAACATGGCATCCACAGCAGTATGTTCTGTGCCGTGATTTCCAAACTAAGCATAGCTAGAGAGAGTTCACAGCTTACTGTGGGAACATATGTCGCTGTATTTTGCTAAGGCTGAGTGGAGGTTTTTATAAAAAAATAAAAACAGTAAAGAACGCTGCATTAGCTGGCTAATGAAAACGAACCAGCACTGAATTTTTTATTTTTAGCTTTGTGAGATTGTCAACAAATCTTAACTGTAATTCTTAAATGTCCCCTTATAATTAGGACTGGCCGATATATGTATCAATATATTTAAATGTGATATGGAATTAGACCATATTGCATATATCGATATAGTTAATTTTTTTCCTTTCTTTATATATAAATGCTGCCCTTACTAGGGTTTGTCATATTTAGTTATTTTGTAATGTTTGTTAATCTTTTCTCATACAAATATATTTATTTCAGAAAAAGATTGGCCTATTCTATTTCATAGGCTATTTTATTTTAGATATTTTTTTATTTAAATGCGCACTTTATGGAGCTTTGATTTAAAAAAAAAAAAGGTACTCCTGTTGTTATACAGTATTTATGTTTACTTAAATAAATGGTTTCAATAAAACTACTTGTGACATGTCATATTTGACTTTGACTGAACATTTGCTCTCACTTTGCAATAAAAATATCATGATATATATATATATATATCGTATATCGATATTCAGCCTAAATATATCGGATATGACTTTTGGTCCATATTGAGCAGGCCTACTTATAATTACCACACAATATGATATAGATACAGAAGAAGTGAGACGCAGCTGATGTGGTTGAAGCTGTGTGCAAACAGCAAACATGGGTGTTGGGTTGGATTTGCTGGTTAATGGCTATGCGTATACTCTGAGGAGGAGCGGCCGGAGACGGTGTACCTTGTGTTTATCTAAAGCATGTGATGTCCTGGTTGCACCAAACAGAGATAAGACAATATGGAACAGAGGGAGAGAGGGGGGCAGGCTTGTATCTACAGTATGTCTGTGTTTGTACATCTCTGTCAGCAAATTAGTGCAGGGTGCTGTGCTGAGGACAGGGGGTTTTCAATCCAATATGCCCGAGTCAGCTCTTTTCTGCGTTACGTAAGGGATCTTTAGACTTTCCTCCCCCCTCTGTGGACGGCCCCACACATAAAAAACAGACTGAACATTTTCCTTGATGGTTCAAAGTAAAAGCAAAATGATTCACAGTAATCAAGTACTGTCTTGCTTGCAATCTAATCAGGGTAACATTTTAATGAAGCAGGCACAGATAAGCCCGGATAAGTCCTGTTTGACCCCTCTGGCTGCTGAGCAAAGGTTAGCAGGAGCCAACAAACACACACACACATCCTTTCCAAGCAGCACCACTGTTACCCAATGCAAGTTTCCCTTTTGCCCCAAAACCAGTATAGAGGAGAGCAGGGACAACCCCAACACCAGTTAATAAGCTAATGATAAACCACAGGAAACTGGTTATGAATTGAACTTCAACACAAACACCCCAAATGTAGGCCAAAGGCTAGTTCCCAGTAAAAAAGCAAAAAGAAGGTTTGAGTTCTCATCCTACCTTTAATGATATTACACAGACGTTCTTTATAATGAGAGAACTCTGGAGGCATGGAGAGAAACAAACACACATACTGCAGGTAAAGTATTGCTCATAGAGCTTCTCATTTATTCTTTTAGGCCGATTTTGGACCCTGACAGCGACCTATTGTCCAACCTCTGCTAACCTCATGGCCGCCAGCACAAAGCAGAACTCGGTGAAACTAAACAATACCACTATTAACCATGGAAACGTCCTATTACAGCTCATAACAATCACCTGTGTTTGAACTCAGAGGCCCAACCTTTTCATGAAGTACAATAACAGTTTGCTGCTGGCATGCATAACACGCCACAGCACACACACACTTTCCAATTCATTCCACCTCTTTGCACTGCTGTGACAAAACTGACAAGTCCATGTTTAGGTAACATGGTGCTGGAACTTAGTAAGCATGTTTCCAAATAAGACAACAGTTAAATATAAGTCGGTAAAGAAAAATGAAAACTGCCAGATTACTTCCCAAATATCTGAAGTATAAAAAGATGTGTGTTAACAACCATGTTGTCTTATCTTGTTTCCTCAGAAGCTAAAGCCGCGTTTCCACTAGGGGGAAAGTGGCCACCAGGAAAGTCTCAGGGCACACTCTCTCAAAAGTACGCTCACTCTGCGTGTCTCCATTACAAGTTAACCCCAGAGGGATTTAGAGACTCTGGAGGTGACGTTTGGTTTTTCCCATCGCTAACTGTGCACAACGATAGCAGCTGATCATAAAGAAAGCAACATAGCTAATTATGCACAACGTCTCCGCTGATCATAAACATAGTGATTGTGAACCGGCATCATTAAATTGTGCACAGAGTGTCCGGTGCTTGTTGTAAACAAACAGAGATCGCTAAGTGAACACCTCCTGCAGCAGCAGCACATACACACTGTACTGCTAAAGAGCTAACTGTAGCTATCTGCCGCTAACGGCGTGTGTTGTTGTTGCGTAGAGTTCTATGTCACATCACGCTTAGTACGTCACATCCTGCTTAGCGATCTATCCAAACAGTAACCAGGCTGTTTTCAGGGGAGAAAAAAGTCCCGACAAAAGTCCGCTCCGGGCGGCTCGTATTCAAATTAGGGGTGTTTCGGCGAGTGAGACCCGCCTCATTCCGGGTACTGGGCGGTAGTGGAAACAGTCCTTAACTTGTTATTGGTAATGAAACTATTATTGGTTAAATGGTAAACCATGATAAAATTCGAGAAAGGATAACTGTTTCAAATTCAATCATCATTAAAACCATGATTGATTCCAGCTCTTTGAAAACAACCATGGTTATTCAATTCTTGGCTATCATGGTTGTTTTGCTTTTATCAGAACATTTAATTTGCTTACTGTGTTTCCTCAGAAACTGTAACTGTAACTTACTACACAGTATGTGCTGATAAAAACAACAAGATAAACATGCTAGACTAAACATGACTATTATGATAATGATAAGAAAACCCTATGAACCACAGAACATGCAGGTGGACTTGAAAAGCTTGTTTTCTTTTTCTTTTTTTAAATTGCCAAAATTACACCATCCGTCATAGCAAGAAACAAACTTAGGGTCAGATTTTAAAATGTTCTGACATCGCGGGATGCGAGCAGAGCACTTGCTCTGTAGTACATAACTTCTCCTTATCTGCAGCCTGCTCTCCTCACCCAGTTTATTGTGGGAGGTGATGATATCAGAAGGTGTGGGCTTCAGGTCGGCAGCTGTGATGCCCAGAGGGTCCAGCCGAGCCACGTGGTGACCCCGGACCTACAGTAAACCCCATGAAAGGGGAGTATGGGAGGGACCATGGAAGTAAACAAAAGAGGCGGGTGGTGGAGGAGAGATCACACAGCCCACACCGTATGTGGGAATTGATGGTTGTGTCACATGGACAAAGAAAATGAAATAAGGAGTGAAAATGGCAAAGATGAATGAAAATGACACTCAGTGAAAGGTGGTGGATTTTTTGTGTCAAATGAAAGGGCAAAGAAAATTTGGGTCAAACCAAAGAGATCAAATGTTTAAGGGATCCGAAAAAAAAATGACAGGAAGTTGGAATGACAGAGACAGAAAGGAAAACATTAGTAAACATGTAAGCAGGTTTATATTTCTCACCAACGTTCTGGAAACCAATGGTACACGGGGCATCGTCAAAGTCTACACAGCTGATGTCCAGGGGGTCCAACTTCGCTATGTGATGCCCTCGTACCTACGCACAGGGCAACACAGCTCAGTGTGTGTGTGTGTGTGTGTGTGTGTGTGTGTGTGTGTGTGTGTGTGTGTGTGTGTCAGCCAATCCATTTCTGCAGATTAGTGTCTTTCTTTTGGAAAGTGCTGACCACTGCCTAGAAGATTTCCTCACTCGTGTCATGGCATGTTAGCAGAAACTTAGAAACAGATGCAGGTCAAAGGTTGTAAAAAAAACTGCTTAAAAGGACATAGTGGTCGATAAAGAAAACCTTGTTCTCTAATGTCCATTAACCAGGCCTTTAGATGATTAAACAGACTGATATTTTATGCTATGACATATTTTTTCAGGGAAAAGTAACAGTTATTGTTACTTACATTAAAGCTTCAATTTTCTCCATACCAAAATCCAACATTTAAATTACATGTTAAGACATCAGTAAAAATAAAACAATATTATAATACAAAAATAATAGAAGTGTGAATGAACCCTTGTTCATTTTCATAAGTATTCTTAATTCTTAGGTGTCAGCACACAAGACTGACTACTTATTAAAAAAGGCATCAAAGTTCGATTTTTGATCTCCTATGCCCTAAATTGAAATACTTTCTGTACACAGAAACAGAGCCGTATTAGAAACACAGCCTGTTTGTCTCTACTTTGACAATGTGTATATCACTGAGTCACCAGTACCAGTTGATTGGGGTTTCTAGAATCCATCTTTCATGCCAGTAAACTACAAAAATTGTACATGATGGACCACAGAGAAACGGTAAGGAGGAAGAAACAGCCAAATGACAACAGACTGATACTGGAGGTCTGAAGATAAGAGTCCTGTGGCAGCGCTACAGTCCCTTTGATATGATTGGTTTAGGATCATCACATCTGGAGACAGCCAGTGTCACCGTTAGGTGTGTTTGTAGTTTACCTGGTAGGCTCGTATGAGCGATTGTACTGCTAGATGATCCTCCACCAGTTTCTCCACGTTGGGCTGAGCCCCCACCAGTGCCTGGACACTGGCCAGTCCCTGAGAAGACCCATTGAGGGGTGGAGGGCTCTGATACGCCGCACCAGGTGGAGCCCCGGCGTTAGCGTTACGGAAAAATACATCCCAGGACTGCAGGGAGAAAAAGGAGAGAGAATGAAAGGTCACTCTACACATCATTGTGGTCATGTCCATATATTTAGAATATTGCCTGTTTTGTTTACATAAGAATGTCAAAAACATGTTAGTCAACATGATGCCATAGGTTATCCTGAACAGTGTAGGACTTGCATGTTTTGCTGGTACTTGAGGTCTAAACTTAAGGTCTTGGGCATATTCCTTGTACCTTGGCTCTAATATCATTGTATGATTGTAATATCATTTAATGTAGAGACACATTAGGTGCGCTCAAGGCACCCTTGGAACAAACATACCTCAACTTTTGTTAAGCAGAAATGCACACCACATGTCATGTGAAAAGGAACAACCAATCACAGCCTCTGTCATAAGAATTGATCCTCTAGGGGTCATGAATGTGTGTAAATTTCATAGATATCTGTCTGATAGCTGGTGAGATATTTCAGTCAGGACCGAAGAGGTTTACCATCCCTGGAGCCACTCCACTCATGTGGCTAAAAACACTTATACACTGTATTTGACCTCTCATCTAAGTTTCTAACCCGAGAGGAGGTAATTGGCTTATTGCTGTGAGAGGCTTTTGAGATCAGTGTAGTCACAGCGTAAAGGAAGCTGCTCTACATCCACCTCTGTAGTGGGATATCAGCTTACAGGTAGAGTGTGACGTAACATTTTAACCACAGCATTGTAACACTTGGCAGCACAGTAACACAACTCATTACCAACAGACAGTCAGCGCACAGTGTCTGTTCATAGAAAATATGACATACCCATTTGATGAAACCCCATCAAAAAATTAACAAACTATCATTGGATTTACAGTCTGGCAGCAATAAAAACATCTAAACCACCAATCTTTTACACACTGTTTGTTTAAGCACTTTTATGACAGCTCTACCAAGTGAATGCCTGTTTCAAAGGGTTCCAGATAAATCCACTAATTAATGTTTATCAGTGTATTGATCATAAAGCTGAGGCTGCTCTACTTGGCCCACCAAAAGCAAAGTTTAAAGTTCAAGATAAGCTTGGTAAACTGGCTTGTATTCAGCCTTCTAGTAATTTAGGAGATTTGTCTGGAAATGCTGGTTTTAATAGGAGTTTGAATTAAAAAGAGCTATTCAGTGTTGCTTCAACGTGTCGTAATTAGGTCGTTTGGAGAAAGTTACTGCTGGATTGGAATCAGTTATTTAAATCATTTCAGGTTGTGGGTGGGAATCTGATTTCTTCCTTTTACAGCACTACGAAGTAGAGCCCAACCAATTTATCAGTTCGCCAATTTTATCGGCCCATATGGCCTATCACAGACATGTCAGTATGTCCAGCGACAAATCAGCCAGGATGGCCACAAAATCCTCAATGCATCTTTTAGAATGCATTCACACCAGCCCACTTATGATGAGATTACCTTAGCAACAGTAGCAGGAGGGATAGGTAAACAAAGCATGGATTTTGATTATCCAGACTAGCAGGGACACACTTGGTCTGGAAAAGGATTATTTCTCAATGCTATGAACATCACAACACAACAAACTATGTGGATCTAGACGCTAATGAGGTTTCTTACACTTAGCAAATTTGTTGGGATACTACTTTTGAATGACACCACAACACATGTCTAACTACTTTTTTTTTTTACCTTGCTCATGTCTCATTGTGATATAACTGGTACAACAGTATGGTTGATGAGAGCCCATTATGGCTCTCATGATCATGGTGTGATCTGTACCCAAAAACTAAGACTTTGTTAGTAGAAAATAATTTGTAGCAGCACCACTATATTAAATTCAGCATTTTTACACATATTTTGCCTTTAACAAATATTGCGCTTCTTGCCATTCTGACATCGCATTAATCAATATAGTGGTTTTTATAAAAAGTTTCAACTAATTGTGCAGCTCTGGAACACACTCACAGTTTTGGTCTTTCACTTTTGCACTGCTTCTTGTGGCTGGGTGCACCACTACTCAAACAAGCAGAAGCAAACATAGACAGTATCAGTATTGTCTTTTTGTAACCTTAAGCTATTACATTTTGAACAAATATCAGTTCCCACTGAGAACTCTTTCAACTCATTGAACTTGTGTTTGCACACACGTACGAGCGTCCCCATCTGAAGGCAAGTTCAAGTTTTCAAGCAAAAATCATGTGACATCAAACACACACAACGAGGTGTCGTACCTTGTGCACATTCCTGGGATTCTCCAGCCATGCAAAATACATCTCCTCCACATAGTTAGAGCTGGTGCCATTAAGAAAGGGCTCAGCAACCACAGATGTGTTCAGGCGCCTCGCAGGCGTTAACGTCCTTAAGCCCCTTTCGATCGCCAACAGTCTGGGCTGCGATAGGCTCTGAGCTGTCTGTGCAGCCGTTAAAGGCCGAAGCCTTGCAACTGTAGTCCTTAAACGGTGCATGGCTGCAGGTTAGCCACAGCTCCTCTCCCCCCTCCCTTCCTGGAAGAAGAATACAGCAACACTGTCCTGGACAAGGAGACCCTCCTGGCTCCTCAGCAGCTTCACCTCTCAATACTCCTGTTTGGTTGAACAGATGAGTCTGGCTTCTCCACAGCTCCTGCTCCGTTACTTACGCTGGTCATCCACTGGATCCTGTTGAGAGTAAATGTTAACACTGTTCATTAAAAACACTTTCATAAGTGCAACTTGTGAGTAAAAGTTAAGATTATGTTTTTGGCATAGTCAGCAAATCACAAGATAAGACCAAAACCAACAACGTGGAAGCCTGTCCATCTATGCAATCAATAAAAAAAAGTCAACTGAGTCAAATACTGTAATGACAGAGCTCAGATTGTGGCTCATTGATTTATTAGTTTATAAGTTATTTATTGTTGTCATCATCTGCCCAACAGTTACAGAAGAGCAGTTGTTGCAGATGAAGATCTTAGATCTCAGGACAATGCTCATTGAATAAGTAGAATGGAGCGAGGAATAAACCAGCTTAGGGCACAATACTTGTTAGGCGGTGAGGTTGTCAAAAGTATAGACGCCATGATAGGTATTCAATATTGCACGTTTAAAATGATCAATATCCGTTAAAAATACATTTGAACTACTACTGAAGCTATGAAAAAATATGAAGAGCACTGTGCTGTGTTCATATTTAGGCCTACAAGGAAGGGAAAACATTTTAGAATAGTAGTCTGATAATATTGTCAATTTCGATCAATATATTACAAATGTTTTGGTATGTGTTAAGTGACTATTTCTGTACCAGCACTGTGTCCATTAATTCATTTTAAAAAAGTAGTTTTTTGTGTCCCTATGAGGAGGGTTTTTTTTCTCTTTTTGCCATATTATCAATACTAGTAGTAGTGCAAATAATAATACTTGTTGGTTTTGATCTTTTCATGTGGCTTGTTGATAAGAAAAATGAAACTCATTGCTATAACTGTGTCCGAGGTCCACATCAGATGATCAGCCCCACTCAGTACAGTACATCCTAAATTTAGCCTCATAACCATAAAAAAGTAGGTACAATTTAAGCTACACCATAAACCCAAGCAACCTGATTCACACACAAAAATATTTATCCATCACTTAAGGAGATGAAAATGTCTTTAATTTACTTTTATATCCAAGGACTGAACGTATCTGCCCTCAATAACAGATGATAACCCCACTCAGTACAGTCCACTAGGTACAGTAAGGTTACATACTAAGTTAGATTCAACCTCATAACCACAACACGTGGGTACAGTCTAAGCTAACAGTTACACCCTGAACCCAAGGGGAAAAAGTTGTTTCTATCACTTAAGGAGATGAAAATTTGATTAATTTCGACTAATATCCGAGGACTAACGTAAAGTGTAACTTCTACAACCCGCAAACTTACCTTTAACTTAAGAAACTTGAGTTTACAGCTAAGTTTTAACCGTTAAATGTCATTATTTACGGTGTGGAAATAAACGTTACTCGTTTAACTCTACGGAGTCTTATAGGGCTATTTTGAACCCTTTCATGTCTTTGTAAGTCATTTTGTGTCTTTTTTGGTCATTTGTGTGTCTTTTTTGGTTATTTTGTGTCTTTCTTAGTCCTTTAGTACAACATAAAATGTGATTTTGAATCTTTTCTTCTTACTTTCAAAACACTATCATGCTCAATAAAGAATTTTAAATGTTGCAAATGTGAACAAAGGTTGCAAATATAACATATAAGAGGGTTACGTCCAGTTCTATAATTTTATACTTAATATATTTGACCTTGTCTCCAGTTTTACTTGGTATATATTACTTGGGCTATTTTGTCCATTTTTGAATTCTTCTAATCCTGCCTGTATACACCACTTAAAAAATATTTAAATGCCATGTTGGTATTTTTTTTTTCCAGCACAACCTCACCTTTATGACCTAATAATAATTGTTTTTTTTAATTCTGATTTACTGGATCAACATTTTGAACCAAAAAAACTCAAAGAAAAAACAACATGAATGTGATCTTGTGATTGTGTGTGATCCTGTCACCCAACTCTGGTTTTTATTCTAGTGTATTTTATTTGTGTCTTGTGTTTAGCGTAACAATTTTGGTCCTTTTGTGTATTTTTTTTAGTTATTTTGTGTCTTTGTAAGTCTTATTTGGTCACTTTGTGTCTTTTTTGGTCATTTTGTGTCTTTGTGTGTCTTTTTTGTGTCTTTTTTAGTCATTTTGTGTCTTTTTTTGGTCATTTTGTGTCTTTTTTTTGTCATTTTCTGTTTTTAGTTCTGTTTTGTAGTCCAACATAAAATGTGATTTTGAATCTTTTTTTTTACTTTCACTGCAAATATAACATAAAAGAGGGTTACATCCAGTTCTATAATTTTATACTAAATATATTTGACCTTGTCTCCAGTTTTACTTGGTATATCATCATCAAAGTGAAACTGGCCTCATGGAGTTTACAGCCAGAACTTTAGAGGTAAATGTACAGTAGGGCTCCACGCTGCTTTGTTTTCTAGTCTGGATGTGATGAAGAAGTCTGAATGCTTTGGAGCTTTTGGAGACTCCAGAGGGTTTAAACGCCAACGGCTACGGTTCGTACGGTTCCAACTGTTTTTCAAAAACGGTAGCGTAACGTAGAGAGCTGCCACTGGGCCGTTAAACTCCTCTCCGCCATTCACCGTTAATATAAAAACTTTGGCTACATTTTTCGTTACCTTTCTGTCCCCGGCGCTGGCGTGGCTCTCCCTCCGCAGCGTCCCGGTGTTGGAGCAGACTCAGCACCTCAGCGTCCTGTGTCCCGTGTGTCCGGAGCGCGAGGGCGAGCGCGAGCACGACGCGGTGTGTATGTGTGTGTGCTGAGGACCAAACTCACCGCAGCGCGGCCGGGGGCGCGCACCCGGGAACTGTCTAATCACTCCGGTGCTGATCTGCGTCACACCGGCCCGTGACGTCACCACGACAACAGCAAGGTTGCGTCAGAAATAGTAAACATTCAAAGTACGAAAGACTCAGTGAAAGTGCTCAAAAACATTAATTTGAAAATGATTATTTGACTCTGTATGGAAGCTCATATCCACCAATGTGAAGAAAACATATCCTGTAAGTTGTTATATATACTGAGAAACTGTAAAATAATACATATAATGAATTTATACCCCATCTGAAAATAGTAAGTATCTAAAAATAAAAATAATAGATCTCTTTTGAGAAAGTTCCTCATAAATTTATTTCCAGATAAGTAGGCGGAAGTTATTATTTTTGTTGAGATTTCTTATTAACCTGTGATATTTAATAATTCTTTTGAATGACACCTTTTTAATTATTTTTTACCATACTTGGTCATTTTTTAAGATACATAAGACATTCTTTTGGGAATGTTTCTCATTACTTTTTAATATTTTATTATTTTTGCTCTACTCAGTCATTATTTTCAGATAAGTAGTCATTACTTTTGATTTATTAACTCTGTTTTGTGATACTAAGTCATTATTATAATAAAGTTTCTCATTATAATTACTAACAGGACTATTCTTTATGTGTGTGTGTGTGTGTGTGTGTGTGTGTGATTTAAGTACAATTTAGAAGTATTTTAGTTAAATATGTTCCATATTGTATTTTGGTTAAATTGATTTGCTCCCAGAGAAGCTGCTGTATCTTCACACCCTCTCTATATCCTGCTGAGACTCACTACTATGTTAATGCATGTTAATGTGTGTTTTAACAACACAACACCACTGTTGATGCTAATGAGGTTTGAGTGAAACTGAACAAAGGAGACAAATTTACACACATACCAGGTGTCCATTCATATTCATAGCGACCTCTTTAACCTGCTGAACCAGTGAGTCACATCTCGGAGACACTGCTGTCTGTTCCCGTTTCACTGTACGTAGTGTCTCTGACCTCCAGGCCTCTGTGCAAGTAAAACATTGATCTGTTACCTGTTGTACTTTTCCAGCAGCTACATTTATAAGTTCTGGTTCAGTGCCAGATGTTTTTTCTGCCATGGCTATGCCCTGAACTGAGCAATAAACATCAACCTTTGTCCTGACTCTGTATGTAAACAGCAAGTTAATGAACTTCAGAGTAAAATAAACTCAAAGTATGAGCAGTAAAGTAGTCGTAGTGCAGTTAAATGTCTCTGTGTGTGAGTGATATCTGTTACTACTAAGCATCAACATCAGAGCAGCATGTTTCGGTTGTTGCTGCTGCAGGTGGAGTCAGTTTAAACTACTTTATATACAGTAAGACACTTTAGTTCAGCGGTTCCTAACCTGAGGGGTCGGGCCCTCCGAAGGGTCAACAGATAAATATGACGGGTTGTTAAATGATTAATGAGAGAGAGAAGAAACTCCAGAACTATACTTCAGTCAAATTTTGAGGTTTTTGGGATCAGGGGAAAATGTACTTTTTGTTCAGTTACATATATCTGACAGCTTTGCAGATTCAGATTAAAATGAATGTTGAAGCATTAGAAAATATTAAAGATTAAGTCACTGGTTCCCAATTTGGGGGTCCATCAAAGCTTCATAAGGGGTCTCAAGGGTCTGTAAGAAAACTTATTTTTAAAACAGCTTGCCTATTGACGTTTCTGTGAATGAAAGTAAACTGAGTTATTATTATTAATTAAACTATAACGTAAAGAGTCTTGTATTATGTTAGAATAATCTGTTATTCCATCTCTTATTCTGTCTCTGTTGTCTTTCTCTGTGGAGGGTCGTCACTATCTTATTGACTTGACTCTTGCACTGCAAAAAAAGAAAAGTTGGGTGAACTCAAAATGTCAAGGCAACAAACTTTGATAAAATTTTAAGTTGGACAATTAAACTAAATATTTTAAGTTTTGTTTTTGAGTTTGCTCAACTCTGAATTTCTCTGGCACGATTGTAACGCCGCTATGAATTTCAGTTTTGTGACCACAATTTTGAGTTAGCATTGATACGCTAATGGCTACTCTTGTAGCTGTAACAAGCAGCGCTGCTAGCATCAGTTAGCCGCTGGCATCAGTTAGCCGCTAGCTTTCGCTAATGACCAAATTTCACAACAAAGAAATAAGAGTTAGCAGAACTATTGTCCCTTGTTGTGAACCCCAACTTAAAGATATAAGTAACAACAACTCACTAACTTGTTTTTGAGCAGACAACTGGCTTGCTTTGTTGTGCTAACTTACATTATTGCCCTAAATGTCAGTAATTTATATTTCCAAGTTTTACCAACTTAAATCACTGTTTTAGGCCAAAAAATATGAGTCGGCTTTTTTGCAGTGTGCATGATTAATTTATAAATGCACAGAGAGAGGTTACATATACAGTAAGTGAATTACGCATGCATAGATAGTGACCTGCGTCAATCAGATGTGACCCCCATCCACAGAGACAGAATAAGAGACAGCATAAGAGATTATTCTAACAATTATAAATGTATGCAGCGGAAACAAGCAAAGAGCCAATCTGCAGGTACAGCACCAGAACAAAGACACCTACGCACAGATTCACATTCAGTGCTTTCTGTGAAATGAGAAACACTAGAAATACTTATTTACAAATGCTTCAGGTTCAGTAACACGTGGAACATCTGAGGGCAATTGCAACATTATGTAATCCACTGACGTAAATCCTCCTTTGAACAAACATCTCTTTCGGTGTGGAATCCCTCCCCTGCAGAATTTAAACTGGATCCTATCTGGGAGTATTTTACACTCAAACTGAGACAGTTTTTGAAGTGGGATCGGCCATGCAGTCATGAATTACTTGATGCTTTTTTTGAATTTGCATCCTGTATTGTTTTGTGTCTCTTGCATCTATCGTTGATTCTGTGCTCACACCCCTCTTGTGTATTTGTTTTGTGTTGTTTAGGCAATAAATTGGTCAATGCTACAGACCTGTCCCAAATAAACATTAACCCTCTAGAGTCCATGAAAGCACCGGCACATGACTTCTTCATGACGTGAAGACATCAAAATGAAGCAACACTGAGTCTTGCCATAAGATTCCCTCTAAAGTTCTGGCTTGAAACTCGAAACCAGATTTTTTTGGATTATATTCAGTCAAGTAAAACCGGAGATAATGTCAAATATATTTAGTATAAAATATAGTACTAGAGAATATCCTAATTTTACCTGTTATATGTAATATTAGCAACCTGTATTCATATTGCAACATTTAAAATTCTGTGTATTCAGATTTTATGTTTTCCTTTGTTTCTTTTGGGTTGAACATTTTTATCAAGTAAGTCAAAGGTAAAAATTAATTATCAGGACATATAGGTGAGATAATGCTGAAAAAACTGATACCAACATGGCATGGTGAAGATTTTTTTAACAGATTTTTTAAGGGACATAATAGCCCAAGATTTCAAAGGGTTGAATAATAAAAATGCATTAAAATAGTCAGTTTACTCATGTTTAAAATGTAAAAAAAAAAGAAAAAAGGCCATAGTATACAGAGCTACGAATGAGGCTATAGCTCCACCTGGTGGTAAAGTCACGCCACTTCACTGTTAATGTAACTGGGAATTTGGAAAGTAACTGAAGTATCAAGTAAAGTAATGAAGTAGAAATATCAAGAGGCATAAAATAGAAATGCTCGGAAAAGTACTTTTACTTGAATACATTCTTGTAAATCTTTTTAGTTATAGATAGATGAATAATAGAGGAGAGGGGTACATGGTGGAAAATATGTCGATGTAATAAAGATTAATACATTATTTATCTATTTCATGATTTTTTTAATCCTGGCTATATGTTCCTGGTAGAAATGTGCTGACATTGGTGGAGAAACTAAATGCATTTACTCAAATACTACTTAAATATAATTTAGAGGCATTTGCACGTTTACTTGAGTATTTTATATTTTCTGTTACTTTATACTTCTTCTGAATGAGTTACTTCTGTGTCTTTATTTTGTATCAAGCAGAACAGATTTGAGACTAAACTACATTCAAAAACTTTTAAACATCACCAAAGTGAATTAAATGAGTGATTAAAAAAGCGGTTAGCAAGAAAACAAAGACAACTTTTTGATTTTATTGCGAAGCTTTTGGGTTTGCAAAGAAAACACACTTTTAATCACAAATGTATTTTAATTTTACTGCAATAAAACATTTTTTGAATGCAGTGTCTTCTCAGTTTTGCTCTCAAATTATTTTTTTTATTGCATTATAAAGAAATAACTCTAAGTACTGTGGTACATTTTGGAGGAAAATATTACAAGTACTTTTTAATCTGGTATAATTTAAGTTACTTTGCAGATTCAGTTTTTTAACTCAAAATTTAATCAATCAATTAATTATAACATATTATTGCAGGTTAGAATAAGATAAATAGTGTATTAACTCTATGAAGTCTTGGGCTATTTTGCCCATTTTTGAATTCTTCTCATCCTGCCTGTATACACCACTTAATTTTTTTTTAAATGCCATGTTGGTATTTTTTTCCCCAGCACAATCTCACCTTTATGACCTAATAATAATTTATTTTTTATTCTGATTTACTGGATCAACATTTTGAACCAAAAAACCCCAAAGAAAAAACAACATACATGTGATCTTGTGATTGTGTGTGATCCTGTCACCCAACTCTGGTTTTTATTCTAGTGTATTTTATTTGTGTCTTGTGTTTAGCGTAACAATTTTGGTCCTTTTGTGTATTTTTTTTTAGTTATTTTGTGTCTTTGTAAGTCTTTTTGTGTCTTTTTTGGTCACTTTGAGCCTTTTTTGGTCATTTTGTGTCATTTCTGTGCCTTTTTTTGGTCATTTTGTGTCTTTGTGTGTCTCTTTTAGTTATTTTGTGTCTTTTTTTGGTCATTTTGTGTCTTCTGTTTTTTTGCGTCATCCTGTCTTCTCATTTTGTGTCTTTTTTTAGTCATTTTCTGTCTTTTTTAGTACTTTAGTCCAACATAAAATGTGATTTTTTTTTTTTTTTAACTTTCACTGCAAATATAACATAAAAGAGGGTTACATCCAGTTCTATCATTTTAAACTAAATATATTTGACCATGTCTCCAGTTTTACTTGGTCTATCATCATCAAACTGAAACTGGCCTCATGGAGTTTACAGCCAGAACTTTAGAGGTAAATTTACAGTAGGGCTCCACGCTGCTTTGTTTTCTAGTCTGGATGTGATGAAGAAGTCTGAATGCTTTGGAGCTTTTGGAGACTCCAGAGGGTTAATCTATATTACATATATTTCCCCCATGTTCCCTTCTCCTCTCTCTATTACTCCTCTATCTATACCTTTTCCGTGATCAATATGACCTCCTGATTACTGTAACTAAAATCTCCTCCATCACACAGAGGAAACTCACATGCACACAAACACCAATCAGTGGGTCCTTCTCAGGCCTCCGCTGGAGATAAGAGAGACGAGTGATGCGCTCTCTGCATTGTCATTTTATTGGTTCACACACTGATTACATCTGATCACATTTTAATATTGATAAGACTTGGAATGCACACCATCGGCATCATTATCAGTATAATAAAGTTTTTAAAAAGAAACCAGAGAAGCTTTGTTTCACACACAGCAGCGTTCTTGTGTCCTGATCCTTCACCTGAACTGAGGAAAAGACGTCCTGAGGCTCTCCTGAACACGTTTTAATAGAGTTTGAGTCGTAGCCTCCGCAGGCTAGATACTGATTAACTGACTGAGGATTGTTTGTCAGGGAGGAAACAGATCTAAGTGAGCAGTAATCCTATTAAAGCCCAGATACTATCAGGGTTCAGGAGGACTGTTGGTTTCAGTGGTACAAAAGTGAACAAAATACACCAGAAACCACCTGCAGAGAATCACTCAGTCACTCGGGGTTGTTCATGTGACTAAAACACCAAATCCACTGTGATTAAACAGTTTTAGCAACACTTTATGACTGCTTTGGATCAGTTTTTAACATGCAAAAGCTAATTTTTTCCCTTTAAACACAAAATGCTGTCTGTACTTGCAAATGTTTTTAAAAAGCTTTTTAAAGTTAGCCCATTCCACTTAATCCATCTTGTGAAAGGCTCATTGCATGGATGGAATATGGCCTCAAATATATATATTTAAAATAGAAGTCTCTATTATATTATAGGAGCAATCTGTGATGGAGCTTTTTGGAAAAAAATAAAGGATTTCTTTTACTGAATGAAAGTGTACTCAATGGGAAACAACATGTAGAAACAGACATGTTTTTAAACTGAAAGGCTCCTGTAATTCATTACTTTGGGTTGAATTTTAGGAGTTAATTGTGGCCAAAATATTTTCTTTCTGTATTTATTTATTATGAATTAACTGTTTTTGGAGATTTTTTTTTAGTTTTTTGCTTGCCAAATTGGGAAGAGTTCTCCTTTATTTTTCATAAATATTTTAGAACAGAGCAGCTGGATCTAATTCAAATATACATAAGTATAATAAACACTTCTTTCAAACATAAATACATAAAAATCCAAGGGATACTGTGCTTTTTTTGTTGCAAATTTAAAATGCCTATTTGTGCATGTCAACATGTGTTTATAATGACTGACGCGTCTTCATCAGGGTCATAATGACAAGCAAAATAAAGGCATTTTCATTTTGCATAAACAATACAGTTTGTCTTGGAGTATTTTTGAGGTAATCGGCATTTTATATATTTTGAGAACATATTCAACCCCTGTTAAGAGCCATTCAATAACAGAAATCTCAAAGTGTCAGCAGCTTCTCTACTGTCTACTTTCACCAGTTAATTCAACTGTTTTTATCTCATTCTACTGTTGGGTATTTTTTTCTATTTCATCTTCTTATTTGCCTAATTTTGTAGAGTGGTAATTTTTTTTTGCACATTGTCAAAACTGACCCAAAGCAATTGTAAAATCCTGTGAATTCTGTTTGAAATTAAGCAACAAAAGTCCTAAGACGACTGTCTGTATTAGTCTGTCTTTTTCTTTCTCAAACTCGGCTTATTTGCACAGATTATTTATTTATATTTTGAAGCCTGTATTTGACTCAGATATAGTCATTCTCTGATGTTGGCGCCCTCTTCAGGAGAGTTTGGTGAATTGCCACAGAGCTTAAATGTTGGGACAATATAACGGAAACATTAACTGAATAAATAGATATTTAAATAGATATTTTTAAATGCAAATATGTAAAAACTATTTATCTATTTCATGATTTCTTTAATCCTGGCTTTATGTCCCTGGTACCAATGCACTGACAGTGGTGGAGAAACTACATTTACTCAAATACTACTTAAATATAATCTAGAGGCATTTGCATGTTACTTGATAATTTTATATTTTCTGTTCATTTATACTACTTCTTCACAAGTAACTTTTGTGTCTTTATTTTGCATCCAGCAGAACAAATTTGAGACCAAAAGTACATTTCATACCTTTTACACGTCACCAAAGTGAAATAAAAGAGTGATTAAAAAAGCGATTAGCGAAAAAAGAAAGAAAACTTTTTGGTTTGCAAACAAATCACATTTTAAATCACAAATTTATTTTAATTTTACTTCAATGAAAGCAGTTTTGCTCTCAAATCAATTTTCTCTTGCATTATAAAGAAACAAAACTAAGTACTTTTTAATCTGTTACTACTTTAGTTACTTTGCAGATTGAGATTAATAACTCAAAATATAATCAATCAATAAATGATAATGTATTATTGCAGGTTAGAATAAAATAATGTGTTAATCTATATTAAAATGACTTAAAATATTCATGTGATAAACACATTAATGCATTAATAATTATGATCCAATAATATAATATAATTATATTTCTTTCTGTACTTTAATTATACTTTATTGCTGTTACTTTGTATTTGTATTTAAATAAAATAATAATAATGTAGGACTATAACAGGACTTTATTTTTAAAATATTACTACTCTATATTTTTTCATACTTAAATTGCTTTTTAAGTATAAAACTTTTTATTCAAACTGTATTTGTCACGCGTTTTGCTTCTATAATAATATTTTTTAATGCAGTAACAGTATTTCTTCATGTGGTATTGCTGCTTTTAAAGTAAATGATCTTCTTCCACCACTGTGCATTGATCAGCTTTTAAAAATAAATATTAAAAATGCAACTTTAGTGTATTTTCTTGTGACGTGTGAAGGAGAAACCTGGATTTTAAAATTTTAAAAAGAATCTGGATTAATATTGTGATGTGAAATCTGAGTTGTGACATATTCTTCTGCTCTAAAAAAATAAAAGTGATTCATTAGTTGTTATTTTTAAATCTTTGTTGCAGTAAAGAGCCGTTTTAAAAACTCATCTGTATCCAGAAATCTCTTGAAAAGGCATATTCTGTCATGATCCTCGCCACCTTCCTCATATATACTACACTATCATATGAACACAAAAATAGTTTATGCACTTACAAAGCCCAGAAAATAGATTATAGCTCACCAGCAGTTCAGTCCGAAAAGAGAAAAATCAACAAAAATGCACGATAACACCCAACTTACCAATGTTATTAACTCGGAATATCATGCAATAAAATACCATCTACAGCATAAATTGTAGTCAAGTCACCACGATGAAACTGGAAATTTACATAAACAGCGTGATACTATAATTTTCAACCATTGTCATAATTTCAGTAGTTAACTTGCAATGTTCAGTACACAGAGAATCAGTTAAGAAACGACAGTAATATGTTAGCATGCTGCATGGTTTTCACTGTCTCACAGAGCGGCTCAGAGGGGTCCGGGCGCACGCGGAGGCGTCGGTTCAGGGTTCAACTACACTCCAGAGAAAGAAGGGAGAAAATAAACAAATAATAAATAAAAAGCTCCACTGAGTAACGGAACAAAACGAGCTATTAAACACGCCCACCGGTCTCTCTCTGTGAGACACGTGGTGCACTTTGTTCGTTTCACACAGGCAGCCTTAGTCGTGCAGAAAAAACAGCCACTGGTAATAAGAACACGGGTAGGAGTCATGCTCGTCATAGAAAAAACAAGAATGAAAGGTTTAAAATGACTAATAAATATACTGTACAGTCGAAAGAGCACAACAAGAGACTGCAGCCAGAATAATATAGAAGTAACAATAAGATTAAGGAGGAGTGGACAGGAGGGAGGAGGAGGAGGAGGAGGAGGAGGAGGAGGAGGAGGAGGAGGAGGAGGAGGAGGAGGAGGAGGACAGGTGTGTCCAGGTGAGTCGGGCGGCTGCAGCCACAAACTGAAGAGGAGACGCAGGCCAAAGTTTCCTTTTTTTCTTTTTTGGGGGGCTGGTGTGCCCTCTGCTGTGGTGTGGGTTTAATGATGGTGTCAGTGTCTGCTGCTGCAGAGAGAGAAGAGGCAGGTGGGTGTGCAGCAGAGCGATCCTCCGTCTCCGTCTCCATCTCCATCTCCATCTCCATCCACCTGCACCTCTCTCTCAGAGCGGCTCTCTCTGATTATCCACTTATTCTCTGCTCCTCTCCGCCTCCTCGTCAGCCTCATGTACCTGCAGGGAAACCACACCGATTGTTAATATGCAAACTGGGAGTTTAAAGCAACATGATCTCACAGAAATCCATGAAATAGCCACGGATTTCGCTTAACTCAAAATCCGTGAAAGTGATTATGTACATTCACTGAGTGAATATTTAGAAAATAAAACATATATTTCTGGCTACAAATGTGATCAAAATCCATTTTTATGCAGAAACTAAGTCAAAATATTGATTTTTCACTAAAAATGAGAGAACTGTCCGCCATGTTTTTTTTTCTGACCGCTGGGACCTTGAAAGTCACGTGACTTGGAACAAACCAATAGCCACGGGATATGACTGTCATGAACTTGCATTGTAGCGAAATCCGTGTCAGTTTCACGGAAATTTGAGCGAATCCGTGGCTATTTCACGGATTTTGAGTTAAGCGAAATCAGTGGCTATTTCACGGATTTCTGTGAGACCATGTTGGTTTAAAGACATGATATGCAGGATTTCACATGCAAAAAAACAGACTCAAACTAGCTTGTGTGGAACTCAGTACCTGAGGAGGTTAAACTGCATACAAGGCCTTCACAAAAAAATTTAAATTGTGGCTTATCAACACCTACAGCTGCCAACACTAAAAGATAAGCCTGTTGTGTTGTTTTGATGTTATGATAAAATGTTATGTTGTGATGTTGTATGTGATGTTATATTTTTTCTTAATTGTATCGTAAGTGTTTGTATATGAATTTTGCATATTGTACGTGGTTTTTTTTTGTTTCATAATTCTCTGCTTTTTTTACATCATGGCCAGGGGACTACAGATGAAAACTAGCCTTCTGGCTAACTCTGGCTTTTTTAACCATGTATAATCATGTGTTTTATGAAATTGCACTGTCCCCCTTTAAATAAACTAATAATAATAATATTGATTGGCCATAATAATGGTCCTCACATGTCTACCATATAACAACAATATTTAAAACTCTGAAGCCCCAAAAAGTATGAAGAGTATGTTTTCCAGTTTTCTCTGAATCTCTCAACAGTAACTCAAACAAAAGTAATTCCTCTCCATCATCACTTATGAACGTCATTTTGGGCACAAAGCCACAAAAAAAGAGAATATAATAGTGATAAAATGCAAATAAAGCATGCAAAAAACTGATAATCTGATAAAGCTCTTTACAAATCAAGAATGAATCTTTTGTTGTTTTGTTTGCAAACAGTATGAAACATTTCATGGATAGCACGCCTTTAACATGCAGGTTTTTGGCCACTTTGTTGGTATGGCTAACTTGTATTAACTCTATTTTTGAACAGGATAAGGATTTACAAATTTAGCAAATGTTAGCAGACCATCCAGGACGTCCTGTGTTCACCAAACTGCATCAGAAAAACACAGATTTTTAACTTTAAACTGCTTTATTCAATGTTTTTACTTGTTTTACCTCTGATCCTCCCTTTTCAAGTATTTTGGAGAACTACAGTTGCCTTCAGGTAACATTAAACATGAAAGGCTCTCTCTACAGACAGTGTCTGGTTTGACCTTCCTGGGCTACTGTAGATACAAAGCGGTGCAACATGTTGGACTCCAGAAATGTTCCATGTTTATTTAGATATGAAGGGCTCATTATAAGTGAATTAAAACAATGATTCTTAGTTTCAGACACAGTAATTAAAGACCATACACTTCCACTTTAAAAGTTTGGGGTCACTTAGAAATGTTCAAAATTTTTTAAAATCAAAATAAGACAGTGTTGACATTGTTCAGGTGGTAAATGACTATTAAAGCTGTAAACGGCTGATTTTCTTATTAAATATCTGTTACATATTGTCCTGTGTTCCAGTGGCACATTGTGTTAATCCACGTTTATACAGATCTTACATCTTAATACATTAGAATATGATGAAGTCCATTTCCAGTAGTTCAAGTCAAATAGCCCCAACCAAGTATTGAGTCATATAGATTGACATATTGTTCAGAGGCCAACATTTACATATTAAACATACTTTTTTTAAAATTGGTCTTCTGTAATTCTAACATTTTTTTGAGACACTGAATTTTAGGTATTCATTAAATGTAAGCCATAATCATTTTAATCAGAAGAAATTAAATAAATTAAGATTCTCATTCTCATTCTCATTCATTCTGTGTGTAATGGATCTATATAATGTGTTATTTACACCTTTTTAATTGAATTACTGACATAAATAAACTGCTATGATATTCTAATTTATTGAAATTTGTTGAAAGGCTCATTGATCATTAAAACACCTGAGCATTATGTTAGCACAGCTGAAAACTGTGTGACATTATGCTGATTTGAGGAGCATTAAAATGATCCTTCCTCAGGCCGGCTGAGTCTCTAGAGGTAAAGTTGGAGATTTGTACAGGTTAAAATGATTATTTCTATTGTTGTCAATGTCTTTACTATATTTTCGATTCATTTTGTGACTCATTTCATGAATAAAACAGTTTGTTTTCATGGAAAACAACACAGACATTTTCTGGGTGACCCCAAACTTTTGATCGCACTAGTGTAATTATAAAAACTATATTCAATTTTGCCAAATGATTCCCCTTAAATCTTCTACAGTGGTGCTTTAAAACCTAAACAATAAGCTAAGAGACATTAAAATCATCTGTGGATCTGAGGTGATGATTCATCTTCATGTAACCACTTACACATTTGCTCCATTGTTTATATAAAGCTATTGATTACAGCTACGTTATTAATCATAGAAATCTGACATTTGACTTTGGCTTCTAATGCAAATAACAATCTTTTCATTATATATTAATATATTAATCACTGGGCAGGTAACCACCCTCACGCCCAAATATGGTCACTTCTGGCTTCAACACAACATATGTAAACAAAAGCAAGTTACATCTTCAGTGAGCAGCAACTAAAGCTCAGAAAGTCACTGCAACACCTCCACAGAACCACAGCTTATAATCTCTCCTCTCCTCCTCCTCACCTCCTCTTACTCTCCTCCTCCCCTCTCTTCCTCTCATCTCCTCTTCTCCTCCTCCCCCCTTTCTCTCCTCCTCCCCTTTCTCCTCCTCCTCTCCTCCCCCATCCTCCTCCCCTCCTCTCTTCCTCCTCCACTCCCTTCCTCTCCTCCTCCCCTACTCAGCTCCTCCTCCCCTCCTTCTCTCCTCCTCCCCTTTCTCCTCCGCCTCCCCCCTTCTCCTCCCTTCCTCTCTTCCTCCTCCCTTCTCCTCTCCTCCTCCCTCCCTCCCTTTCTCCGCCTCCCATCCCTTCTTCTCCTCTCCTTCTCTCTTCCTTTCCTCCTCTCCTTCTCTCTTCCTCTCCTCTCATTTCCTCCTAAAATTTCTCCTCCTCCTCCCTTCCTCTCTTCCTCCTCCCCTATCCTCCTCCCCTCCTCCTCTCCTCTCTTCCTCCCCTCCTCCTCCCCCCCTTTCTTCCTAGTCCCCTCCTCTCTTCCTCCCCCCTCTTCCCCTACTCCTCCCCTTCTCTCCTCCTCCTCTTCCTGATCCTCCCCTTTTCTTCTCTTCTGCTAATTACACTTCCTCAGATTAAATAAACAAGATATAGCATTCAAGTCAGTGAGATTTAAAGGTGCTAGTCACCATGCTAGCAGTTTCCCCCTGCTCCCAGTCACTATGCTAAGCTAAGCTAGGTACCTCATCCCTGCAGCGGGGCGGCCGGAGCTCCTGAGCAGTGGAAGTGGACGTTCTGCCACCGGCTGTCCCTGCGGTGCCATACTCTGGTCTCCTCTGATTGGCTGGAGCGGGGGTGGCCCTGCCCGTCCACGAACTGCGTCAGGCGGATGTAAGCGATGCAGGCGGCGTCGTCCCCGATCATGTGCACGTGAGGGTTCAGGATGGTGGTGTGGATGGGTTTGCTGTTCTTGGAGAGGACTGATGGGACAGAGGGATCTAAAATTTAAATTCACCATCAGCTCCTTCAGTATCTAATCATAAAAATAATAATGAAATCTCTAACTGCAGTCTTACGATTGTCAAAGTAAAATCTGTGGAAGTCCATGCCCTCCACCAGGTTCCCCAGACCCTCCGGCTCAAACGAGGTCAGACCGGGGTCGCAGATCTTCCTGAAAACACGTAGGAAACAGTCAGGACTTTCACAATTAATAATACTATGCTTTAAACTCTAAATCAGTTTTTTAAAGTTGTGAATATTCTTTTATACCTCTTGTATAATGAACAATAATGCATGTTATTATTATAGTGCACTATATGCTATAATAAACTATTAATATAGTCTACTATGCTATAATAAACTATCATTATAGTATACTGTATGTTATAATAAACTATTATTATAGTATACTGTATGTTATAATAAACTATTATTATATTATACTGTATGTTATAATAAACTATTATTATAGTATACTGTATGTTATAATAAACTATTATTATAGTATACTGTATGTTATAATAAACTATTATCATAGTATACTATATACTATAATAAAGTTTGACCACAGTTTTGTGACATTTATATTGTGTCCTGTTTGCAAAATTAGACATGAAATTATTAAAATAAAAAGCTTATGCGTCATAATTTTGTCTCAATTAGACAGCAACTTTATTTAACTACTTTAAAGTGGTTTAGTTTGATTGCATAATAATAAAAGGGTATAATAATAATAATAATAATAATAATAATTGATATATTAAAATAAGTAATAACATAAATAAAATATTCAATACAATAAAACATAGCTAATAAAAGTAATACATAAATAAATAAACAAGTTGTTGAAAACATGTAAAACAGACTGGTGTAAATATCAAATTGTCTTATAATTGTGATTAAATTACTCAAAATTAGTGGAATAGCAAGTAAAAATGTTGACTTTGGCCTTGTCATTTTTGACATAATATCTCATAATTTTCATTTTGTACCTCAATATTTAACTGAAGTAATTGTGTGACTTACTATCTCATAATTTTGACAAACTTTTGACGCTTTATTAAAATATTCATGCATGACTTTCAATCTAATGTCTTTTTCCAAGTGCAAATGTGCTTCCATCACTGTGACACACACAACCTCCTCTAATATATCTCATACTTGCTCCTCTCATTTTATCTCTCCTCATATTTTTTCTCCGCTTTCTTTTATCCTCCTCTTGTCTCCTCTCGTCTCGTCTCCTCTCCTTGTTTCCTCTCCTCTCCTCTCCACCCCTCCTCTCCTCCTCTCCTCTCCTCTCCTCTCCTCTCCTCTCCTCTCCTCTCCTCTCCTCTCCTCTCCTCTCCTCTCCTCTTCTCTCCTCTCCTCTCCCCTCCTCTCCCCTCCCCTCACTCAATCTACCAGAGCTTTATTCTTAATTGTGTGGTGGGCAGAAAGAGAAAGAGAGAGAGCGAGCGGATAACACAATAGCTGTAATTACTCTTTAATCTTTAAATACCAGGACAAAACACATTTGAATGTCAATCAGATTAATGGTTCTCTCTCTGTGAGCTCCAGTGCTCATTTTACAGCATGAAATCAGACTTTCAACACGAGCTGAAGAGAAATAAATGAAGAAAGAAAAGAAGAAGTGGACTCACGCATACGCCTCAAAGTCTCCATTGTTGACAGCTTCGATCAGCTGCTCTGTGATCTTTATGATCTCCTGTTTGCGAGCTGCAGAGAGGAAACACAGAGAGGAAACACAGAGATGTGACGGAGGACCAGAGCCACAGAGCGACTCTCAGCCACAGACAGGAACTCACCTGACACTTTGTTACTCATTGTAAGTCATCAGTGAGCTCTGCTCCATGCACAGAGTTGTGTCCTTCCCCTCCCCATGGTCCTCCTCTTTCTTTCTTTCTTTCTTTCCTTCTTTCTTTCTCTAAAAACTACATAAAACAGTCTCCCCGTGCCGCTCTCTACCTCCATCCATCATCCATAATTTCTCTTGTTTGCATGTGAGGCTGCTTGAGCTCATCACGCTATTCTTGTCCGAGCGCTTTAGATGAGATTTACTGTGTCCTTTCCCCTCGCTTCCTCCCGACACTGAGAGGAAGGCTTAGCTCGCTCTGATTGACTCTCTCTCTCTCTCTCTCTCTCTCTCTCTCTGTCTCTCTCCCTCTCTCTCTGTCTCTCTGTCTGTCTGGGTTATTGTAGTTTATTTTATCTTTGGCCTTGATCTTTCTATAACCTCACACTTGTTCACTTTATTCTGCCTTCTCCCTCAATGCAACTAAATTACAAAAAGTTCAGTTCAATGGTCTTAATTCAGATAAGTTGTCCTGGTTTTTAAAAAGATTCTTGCCTGAATATTCAAGTGGATGTGACTGGATTTTTGTTGGTGCTGCTCAGATAATAGCAAAAATCATAGCCATGAATATCTTGGTAAATATCGAGATCACGATTATCTTTTTAAACTCATTGACAAATAAACATCATGCATATATTGAAATAATTTTTTTTTTTTTTACCCCAAATAAATTATATATATATGTATTTTATTATTTTTATTATTATTATTATTATTATTATTATTATTATTATTATTATTATTATTATTATTATTATTAATATTATTATTATTATTAACAATAATACTACTACTAATAATAATACTAATAATAATAATTATTATTATTATTAATATGAATATCAATAACAACAACAACAATAATAATAATAAAATGAAATACAAATATAAATAAATATAAAACCTAAATACAAAAATATATCTTTTTTACTCAAAAACTTTATATATATTTAAAATTAATAATACAAATATATGAAATACCAATATAAACACATATAAATGTATCCAAAATATAAATATAAATAAATATAAAACTTTAATAAAAAAATTCTAATAAAATATAATAAAAATATAATAATTATTATTTTATTATTATTATATTACTTGAATAGAATAAAAGATAGAATAGAATAAAACTAAAACCCAGACTGTCTGGGTTATTTTAGTTTATTTTATCTTTCTTTAACCTCACTCTTGTTTCCTTTATTCTGCCTTTTCCCTCAATGCAACTAAATAACTAAAAGTTAAAGTAGCAACGTCCCAGGACAAAAGTCCTCCATTCAAGATGTTACTTAAAGTTCAGTTCAATGGTCTTAATTCACAAAAGTTGTCCAGCTTTTTAAAAATATTCTTGTCTGAATATTCAAGTGGATGTGACTGGATTTTTGTTTGTGGTATTTGGAAAATAGCAAAAATCATAATCATAAATAATGTGGTAAATATTGAGATAACAATTATTATTTAAAACATAACAAATAAACATCATGCATTTATTGAAACAAAAAATATTTTTTACACAAATTAATAATATATACATATTTATTTTTAATTATTATTAAATATAAATTAAATTATACATGTAAAACCTAAACTAAAGAATATATATAAATATAAATGTAAAATATATATATATTACAAAAATATATTCATATTCATATTATTATTATTTGAATAGAATTAAAAAATAGAATAGAACGAAACCAAAACCCAGACTGTTTATTTTATCTTTGGCCTCGACCTTTAACCTCACACTCCTATATTCTCCGTCAATGCAACCTAATAATAAAAACACCGTAAAAGTGACAACATCTCAGTATGAAAGTCCTCCACTCAAGATTTGACTTAATGTTCAGCTCAAAAATAAATAAAATCTCTTTATACAGATATATGTTCTTATTTCAAAGTTGTCCAGGTTTTTAAAACATCTGTCAGATCCCTAAATATTGAGGTAAATACATTTTTTTATTCTAAAAGTATATAAATAAAATGAATAAACATAACACACACACACACACACACACACACAAATATTATAAAGTCTAAAATTATTATAATTGAATAAAAAAAATAAATAGACAAAATACAAAATATATAAAAGTGGCATAAAGAAACAATCATGAATATGTTTGGTCAATATTGAGATCATGATTATTTTACACTATTACTTATTATTTACACATTATTATAATATATTATATTATATTATATTATATTATATTATATTATTAAATTTTTTGAAGTTAAAAAAAAATATTTTAAGGTTAACAGAAATGTAATAAAACTAATAAGAATAAACAAAAAAATAAAATAAAATAAAAAAGAAAGAAAGAATTTTAAAAAAGAATGTTCTAAACTGTTTAAATAAAACAATGTATGAAGGGAGTATTATTTGTTTGTTTTATTGACTGACACAAAGTTTGGGGACAGAATGTACCAGATGTGAACGTTCTCTGTCCACACGGTGGCAGCAGAATCATCAAGAACACATATATCTTCTGTAAATTGGCTTTTCAATCATTGCAGGATGTTTCTGGGTGTTGACCGGTGTTTGTTCGTGCATCATGTTTGATTTTGTTTTAAGAAGAGAAAAGAACAACAACCCACCTTTCACATCTTCATCCTCGATAGTGGTGTTGCTGCTGTCAGATGATTCCTGCAAAGTGCACAAAGAAAAACTTTAATTATTAACAAAATTACAACATGAGTACACCCACAAGCGCTGACACACACACATGCACACACACACACACACAGACACACATTTCTGCATCAAACCTAGAACATGACTCAATCTTAACACCACGATTTTGCCCAAAAACACAGCACAGACACAGCTGTACTCTGTGACTCAGCGGCACACTGCTGCCTGGCTGCTGACTGACACACACCACTGTACAGCACAGTAACCACGGCTACACACACTCCGAACAGCGGGGTGATGAGGGTTTAATCTGCCGACACACACAGCAGCGAGAAAACCACCGAGCTCCGTTCAATCTGAACACACAGGGGCAGCAGAAGACAACTCTCTGCAGCTCTCTCATGCACAAAGACACAAGAAGACGCACAATAATCAACACAAATCCTGCTGGGTTTTTATATCAGCTTTACCCACACAGATAGAAGAGAAACGCAGTGAAGACGAGGGTGAGAAATGAAAAAATAAACACGAGAAATTAAGGGATGGAGGGAGAGAGGGAGGATGTACCTTAGTCCCATCTATTGGATTATGGATTACAGTAGTCTGAGGCTCCTGGAGGAAGAATGGAGAGAGAGAAGGAGAGAACATGGGAGGGGGAGTGGATGGAGATGAAGAGAATGTTTTTGTTTTTTTACGATGAGAGTTTGAGAGACATAAGAGGAAGATTAATAGAGCAGGATGTGAGAGATTAAAGATCAGAGAGAGTTAATGATGGAGGATGTTTGGAAGAGTTTCCACATGAAACCATCAATGTTTATGATTCATCTGCACCAATGCAACAAGTTATTATAAAGTCTCTCTCACATCACTCACAGAGAAATCAATTCAATAAGAACTGCATGTGTAATACTACATTTTAACCATATTCTACATTTTCTATTGTCAAAAACCGCACAAAAAGACCAAAACCAACAGTTAAAGTATCCACTAACAAGTATTGTGTATATCAGTCTGATTTTTCTGCCTTTTCTGTGCTACGGAGGTCAGATTTTGTCCAAAAACTTTTAAAAGAAAAAGGGAAAAAATGGTCATACACAAAAAATATTTCCATAAATTTAAAATGTTTTAGACATGAAATTTTTCTTCAGGGTAAATTAGAATTTGCTGATTTTTTTTTGCATTGTGGCTCCAAGTCTGCAAGCATTTTTTCTTTTATTAAAATGCATTAAACTTATTAAAATTAAAGCACAGTGAGTCAAAGTGCCTCTGTTTACATGCACACTATTATTAAAAATATGGTAATATAATTAATGTGGTACAAGTCATCTAAACAGCATATTCCATTTTGAACCAAATAATAAAATAAATAAAAACTATAAAAGACAATGGAAGTATTCTCATAAGTTTAAGAATAAATAAATAAATAAAAATTGAATAAAAAAATAAAAACTATTAAAGACAATGGAAATATTCTATTAAGTTTAAAAATAAATTAATAAATAAATAAAAACGAAATAAATAAATAAAAATTATAAAAGACAGTGGAAATATTCTATTAAGTTTAAAAAATAAATAAATAAAACTTAAATAAATAAATGAAAACTATAAAAGACAATAGACAATATCCTAAGTTTAAAAAAAAAGAAAGAAAGAAAGAAAGAAAGAAATCAGACTTTAATGGTTGGTTTTGGTATTTTCATGATATTTGTTGACGATAACAAAAATATAGATAAACACAAATCATGTAGAATAATTTCACCTTCTTGTGAATATAAAACCTGTAAAATCTGTTAGAGAAATCGTAAGCATGCAAAATAAAACACACAAACAGCAAACAAACACTACACTGTGAAAAATATATGTTAACTAATGCTTTTTCTCTTTCTTTGCCATATAGACAACATCTGAGAGGAAAAGTTCAACATTTTGGTTCAACATATTTTAACCTTTTTACTGAGAGTGAGATGAGAAGATCCACTCTCATGTTTGACTGGCCAGAAGACTTTAACTTTATCTCAGCACAGACTGGAATCAGTGAGCCTCCGAGTCAAACTGATTAACTACCACCCTGCATCTACAAACAAACAAGATGCAGGGTGATAATAAACAAGTGAGCTCTGAAGGTGTTATCAGGTTTCCCTGGTTCCAGTCTTTACTCTAAGATAAACCAACAGAAAACTCAACACAACATCAAAGTTTCTTGTAGCTGCTTTAAAATCAGACGTTAGTTCTTCTCTCCTGCAGCCTGACTGGGTCTTTGGACTTGAGGGGGGAAGTTGTCAAGTATGTTTAAGTCAAAAATCTCAAGTTAAAGGGAAGTGATGAGTCATTGGAGTTAAAGTCCAAGTCTTCTTTGACTTGTCAAGTCTCAAGTCAATTTTGCGACCATCTGTTTCTCAGGTTATCAGACGATTAAATGGGCATTTATCAGCACTCATCGTCCTATAAGTTTGAGCGTGTAGGGCCTGCTCCACCTGCTGGTAGGCCAGTAGGTTGTTATTAACACGTGTAATCAGCCCGTTCAATGGCTGCTCGCTGAAAACAAAGTGATAACGTTGAGTTAAAAGGCCACAGTTTCCTTGCAAGGTTAGGGCAAAACCCGATCTGGGTGGGCGTAAGAAAAGACAGTTTAAAAAGTAAAATAAATGCATGTTAATGCATGAAGTCAAGGTTTAATAAAGATGGAAGACCTGGAAGTGACATAGTAACAGGTGTCACGTTAAAACTAATGCACAGACATTAACTGATGTTATTTAAAATAACTTTATTGACTTTTCTTTTAACATGGGACACCTGGGTTTTTTGACCCATCCACCTCACCTCTCGTAGTTACAGCGACAGTTCATGTTTCCCCTCTTCACTTTCACACTCAATAACATCACTTCTGCCTTGGCCGCCTGGCTAAACCACACACGGTAATAAAGCTGCCCGTTCAGTGGGTTGATAACAACCTGCTGCACCTGCAAGCAGGTGGAACCGGCCCCTAATGGCCCATACCTAGGAGATGCAGTGGTGGAAAAAGTACTTCAGTAAAAGTACGAATACCACACTGTGAAATTACTCCACTACAAGTAAAAGTCCTGCATTCAAAACTGAAGTAAAAGTACAAAAGTATCAGCATCAAAATGTACTTAAAGTATCAAAAGTATTCGCTATGCAGAATGGACCCACTCAGACTGTCCAAATATATTACGTCAGTATTATTTTTGATGCATTATTGTAAGCTTTAGTTTACTGTTGTCAATGTAGGGCTGATTGTAATCACCTAATATACCTTTATGTGGATTAATTAATAACAATTTTCAATGTATTATGTTTTTATGTTAAATCTCGACCTGAAAAGTAACTAAAGCTGTCAGCTAAATGTAGTGGAGTAAAAAGTACAATATTTGCCTCTAAATGGAGTGAAGTAGAAGTATAAAGTTACACCAAATAGAAATACTCAAGTAAAGTACAAGTACCTCAAAATTATACTTAAGTTGAGTAAATGTTGAGTAGTAATAGTAATAGTGAGTAGTTACATTGCTGATAATGCCCATTTTATCATCTGAAAACATCTGAATCAGTAGGATTGGCTGGAAATGAATCATGTAAATGCTACTTGATTCAGGAAATGATTTGAAGCTTTTAAATCTTTGAGCTTCACCAAAAGTCAAAAGGCCCAAGTTCAGGTGAGTCTTTGGAGTTTAGTCCGAGTCAAGTTGCAAGTCTTTTTTCAATTTTCTGACCTGAGTACACACACCTCAGCTTAACATGCAAGCATGAGAGAGGTTTGAATCTTTTCATTTAACTCTCAGGGGGAAAAAAGTGCATTTTCCAAACTGTCAAACTTCTCACTGAAAAGCTGCAAACTTTAAATCAATACCACTCTGATCTAGAGTCCAAAACACACACAGCTCTCTCCCTCTGTCTCTCACACACACCTACACACTCTGCATCGTGTAGGTTTAAAGAACGGACAGACAGACGGACAGACGGAGGGACGGACAGACACAGAGCTGCGTACCAGTGCAGCAGAGGGGGTGTTGCCTTTGGGACTGGTGACTATGCTGTTTCTCGTGCTGTTTGTCTGCGGCTGTGCAGGGAAACACAAAGTGCTACATTAGTGCTCAGAAACAATGGTGAGAGGTGCCATCTGCTGGTTGTAAAGTGGGTGAAAAGCAAGAAAAACAAGTGTAATACAGGTAAAAATAGCAGAGAGAGGCAGAAGAGTGCTCCAGAGACAGAAATAGTGAAGGAGTGGAGTGCACTCGGCCTCCAGAGAGTCAGAAAGCAGACAGGTCCAAAAAAAAAGGTTCCCCTGCACCTCCCACTGCAGCGTTAATTAGATAAAAAGGTTTTCTACTATTCATCATTTCTATCTGCAGTAAAAATCCAAATCTGAGCCGCGAGCCGGGGCTGTTTCACTCCCATTGGCTCGGCCCCGGCTCTGGATGCTCTACGGCAGATGGCAAATTAAACCAATGACAGCTGTGCACCTCTGCAACATCTGTCAGATATAAAGAAACATCCATTTTGTTAAACTAACACGAGCTCTTCCAGCAGACATTAGCATCTCTAATGCGTCCCCTCCCCGGGTGAACGACGCTCAGCTGCCTCGCTTCAGTTTCACAGAAAAAAGAGACACACACTTATGAAACAGGCCATTCACAAAAGACATGACAACATGCTGAATATATATATACACACACACACACACACACACACACACTGTGTTTTATAACAACACCGATAGCTCCTTCTTTCCTCCAGCATGCACAGACAGGCACGACGGAGCAACTTCATGCTTAAAACACCAATTAACTGTTTATTTCTCTGCTCGTTATTCAACAGGACAAAAGGAGACAGAAAACTGACCATTATAGAGAGAAGATGGGAAGTGTGGGAGAGAAAAGATGTCTTCAGAAAACATTTGCAGATATGTAGATATTCCACCAGTTTGCTGCATGTTTTTAGTGTTTTTTAGTGTTTTTTAATCTGATCTGAGAGCGGCAGAAGGTCGTGCCAGTAACCATTCACACTCAGGTATGAAAACGATTTAACTATTCAAAGAGCTCATCTGTTTTTAAACACAGCAGATCAGCAGGAACATGCTAAAAGGAAAGCTGACAGCACGACTCGCCACAAAAATCTGTCCACAAACATTTATCCTGGTTATATAAAACAGCAGGTGTGGGAAGAAAAATCTATTCGCTGAAGTTTTGCAGGTTTTTCTTCTAAGATTTTGGAATCATATTTTTTACACCTCATGTTCAGTTCGACTTCGAGTAGGGGCCACCTGCTGGCAGGTTGAGAAGGTTGTTATCAACTTGTTAAATGGCTGGTGGCTAGAACAAAGTGGATATGTTTAGTTAAAATGCTAAAGTTTTCTTACAATTACACTATAAATATTTCTCAATGGTTAGGGCAGAAAAACATCCTGGTTAGGAGTTATAGAAGATTGCTTGTTACGTAACATAAGTTGGGTTGCAAAGTGGTGGAAAATTTCCAGGTAATTTCCAGAAACTTACATTGGAAGTTGAGCTGGGGAAATTTGGAAATAGGAAACTTTCCATGGGAATTTATGGGAATTAACTGGAAATGAGGGGAAATTAAAACAGACTGTATCACAGCCAAAGATAAATATAAACTTTTAGTTTTGCCATACGCTGACATGCTGCAAAATAATACAGAAAAAAAAAGATTTATTTATACATAGAACTTAATTATTTGATTGAACGTCAGGTCCTTCATTGAACAACAAAAACATTAAATATTACTCATCCAACCATACCCCAACCGTTCAAAAATTATGTAAAATGACCCCCATTTTGACTCTCTGTTTGACTCGGTTTGACTCCCGGTTTGACTCCCAGTTTGACTCCCGGTTTGACTCTCGGGTTGACTACATTAGTTACCCTGACCCCATAAATACCAAAGTAATATGGACCCTGTTTTTTTTAATGCGTCTTGGACAGATTACCTGTGTCTCACGTGTTTTCATTTCTACGCGCGTCACTTCCTCTAGGTCAAATTGCCTCGTGCACATCTACACAGTCTCTAGATGTAATAATTCAACTTTTTCCCCATGGACTAATGTTGAAAAAGTTAACAAAAATTCCCAAATTTCAATCCCAAAATGCAATACATTTTTTAACCGAATAATATTTGAAGTTAAAGAAAATCCAGAGTTACAAAGACAAGGCTTAAGTTAAACAAAAGCACAAAGTTTTCAAAAGTTGCTTTAAAAAAAATCCAGATTTCCCTATTGACAGAAACAATTGTGGCTATGATTTTGCCATAATCGAGCATCCTCTGAGCTGATTAAATCTCCTCAGGTCGACGGGAAACAACACTGCAGCTTGTTTATGTTATTTTAAACTAATCACTGGGCTCACATCGCAGCTCGTCCCAACAGTCTCCACCCGGTGAGTCAGACCAGCTCCGTCTAATGAGAACATAATTAGAGACGCTCCTGCTGTATGAGGTTTCTGTAGGTGGCCTGCTCTGTGGCATTAAGTCGCCCATTAGTGTCACTGAGAAAATCAAAGGGCAGAAATCAGCTGGCATATTTTAGAGCATTGGACTTTTACCCTTTGAAGGTATTTGCTGTGTGTTGATGCTGCCGGCGCAGCAGCCAGAGGCGTCAACAGCATTCAGCTGCTAAGTCACATTCAAAACCCTTCATCTGTGCAGACTGCTTCTGTCCTGTCCTTATTTTGCATTTTTATGCCACGAAAAGTGATAAAAGTCATTCGAACAGGCTGCAGACCTGCATGTGATAACTTCACTGTGGTGGATTTCAGCCAATTTCAGCTGGAAAGTCTTCAACTGTCTATCAATCAAAGTGGTATTCATTAACTTAAAGGTGGAGTAGGCAGTTTTATTTTTGGCAGAAAAACCCATATTAACCTTTCAACATATTAAAATTTAAGTGGTCTGAGAGAAAACTAGACTCCTGCACCTCCTCTTGGCTCTGTTTTCAGACTTTATAATGGGAGACTTTAGCCAATCATTGTAGAGAGAAGGTTTCCTATTGGCTGTTCCACAAATGCACAATGTCATGCATGTCCTTTAGGATGCTGGAAGTCTGTTTCAATGGATAAAGATCTTGCAGAAAAAGTTACTTTTCAGGCTTCACTGCAAAGCAACCCCAAAAAAGACTTAGAGAGAAAGAGTCTGATAATAAAGGCAATAAAAGGCTACAATATCGATAGAAAATGTTTCTAATAGTTTAGCCTTCTGCTAACTGTAGCCAAAGTCTCACTGCTGCAGCTAATTCCAACAAGATCTCTAACCTAAACGACAGAATCGACCATTTGTCAGCACCACCCATACACATATTCTACATACACTTATAGTTCGTGGTGGTAAAAAAGGTGCAGTTTCTGTGAATTTAGGCTACAAAACCACTGGCCTAGGTTTCGTCAATTAAGTCAAGTCAATTTTATTTATATAGCCCAAAATCACAGATTTGCCTCAAAGGGCTTTACAGACTATACAAGCTATGACACCCTCTGTCCTTAGACCAGGGATGAGCAACTGGAGGCCCGGGGGCCACATACGGCCTGCACCTTCACTTGAAGTGGCCCTCAGTACAACTACATGCATTTGAGCATGAAATCTTAAAAGTTCAGTGTAAAAATGCACAAAATTACTTCTTGCAATTAATGTTGGTCTGCTGTTCTTGCACTGAGAAAAAAAGAAATCACAGTAAGTGGTTATTTTTTATTTGCTTCAAACCTTTTGTATTCCTATTTATACTGTTATACATACATTTGAGCATGAAATATGTTAAGTTACTGCACTGTAAACATATTTAAAATTGCAGTTTCATCATATTTGGTTAAGTGCACGGTCCTATATGTGGCCCTGTGGTAGTGTCGATGAAAAATTGTGGCCCCCTCCAGCATTTAAGTTGCCCATCCCAGCCTTAGACCCTCACATCGGTCAGGGTAAAACTCCTAAAAAAAAACCTTTTAACAAGGGAAAAAGAAGAAGAAACCTCAGGGAGAGTGACAGAGGAGGGACATGTCGTTGTACAGGGCAGATCAACTGAGTAGAATAGAGTAGATGGAGGTTTAGGGCAAAAAAGGTCCTGGTTAGGCGTTAAAAAAGACAGTTTAAACAGGAAATAAATTATGTAAATGCTGGAAGTGAAGTAGTTACGAGGGTGACTACTGGAAGTTACGTAACGTGAGTCACGGAAGTAACGTAACAAACTTAAGTTGTGTTTTTCTGCCTTATATTGACGTTTTTGAGGGGAGACCAGTTTGACTCATTCAAGTTCATGTAGCTAGCTGGCCAGTCTGTCATCTCAAAGTCATTTACAGGCCACAAGTTTTTTCACGATAAGAGCTGTTTCACACCAAGCATGATTTTTTCACATGGAATCTTCTGGTTGCTTGACGTACAAATATTCAGGTACATGTCAATTTCAGCGTATTTCCACCTGCAGAATTATCTGTTTGACTGATGTTATCCTTTGCAGTGACTGATGTCAGACCTCCTTGCTTGCTATGAGGAGGAGGTTTTCCATCCTATGTCAGAGGACTGCTGGTTGTCATGCTTAAACTGGAGCCTCTACAGAAATCAGAAGAGACTAAAGAGAAAGGGAGAGAGTGACCAAGCAAGAGGCTGCCAGACAAGAGTCTAGCAGCCTCAAACAGGCTTAATGCCGACCGCCATTACTCTACAGTCTGCAGCAAAGGAGTCAAAGATTTATTATCATTAGTTTTTTAGCCTCTACGCACATCAGGAGAGACTGAAGAGAAAAGGAGAGAGTGACCGAGCAAGAGGCTGCCAGACGAGAGTAAAAACTAAAACAGTCTTTTAGATGTTGGAAGCAAAATATAAGGCTACAGGCAGAAGACGAGCTTGACTTTCTGCTGTTGGACGAGTAATCTGTTGCATTACTCTACAGTCTGCAGAAATGGAGTCAAAGTAGTTTTATTGTTATCTGATTAGTATTCAGGTTGTCCTCCAATCATTCAATAGTAGAAGTCAGACGTAGGAACCCAATCGTTCAATGAAAAAGGATTGTGCTCAAAATTCGTGACAGAGTTTATATGATTGAGACTTTTCATTTGTTCGACACTCAGCTAAGATGTTAAACTTCTAATTATGAGTATGCTAGCATTGTCTATGTGAGCATGCTGACATTAAAATAGCTAGTAGGAATTTGAGTCTGTAGAAATGTGAAAAGGAAGGAGAACAAAGAAGGAAAATGCAGTGAATCATTTCTCTTTGTTGAACACAGTGTGATGGAGCTGAGAGTCTCAGACACACTGAAGGGAGAGATGTTTTCACACCCGGAGGCTGAAAGGTTCCCCCCCAAAAAATGTCTTAAAAGAATCAAAAATATGTCCAGCTGAACGAGATTTAAGGCTGAAAAGTGATTGACAGCAGCAACCTGAACCACCCAGACTGAAGAAATCATGAGAATCAGCAGCATTTTGGGTTTAAACCCCACATGAGAGTTTCTGCAGGGAGGAGGGAGGTGATTCATATCCCTGCTTAACAAATAATCTTTGTGTTACAGGAGCACAAAAGACTAGAATACATTTCCGTCAGTTTTAGGGGGAATGGACGCTGTGGGAATGAATAATGATGTTTAATTTTGCAGGAAACTGAGGAAAAGTGGTTTGCTCTGCTTGCACATCAATTACGTCCTCCATGTGAGGAGCCCAGCGCTGCGAGCCTGTCGTTATATTTCTGAGTCACAGTCTGATTCACCAAACATCTTTTCAGATTTACAGACTGAGGTCTTCTTCTGCTGCCCTCAACACCGGCTGCTGCTGAAAACACGGCGCTCGGTCAATCTGGCTGCAGAAAAAGTGTCACTTAATGTGAAGCTCAAGGACTGAATATATCTATCAGCTGTTCTAACGTGAAAGGTAATTAACTGGCCAGAAAATGTGATGGTTTGAGAGTGATATCACTATTTGTAATTAAAGCAGCAGATTTTTTATGTCACTAAGGGGCAGCAAAGCGTGAAAACACACCTTCATCTAAAAGATGTGGATGTAGCCTGCAGGTCTGGAAAGTGAAGCTGCCTGTATTCTTTCTAATATCCAGCAGGGGGCGACTCCACTGGCTGCAGAAAGAAGTCAGATTGTATCAAAGTCTATGAGAAAATTCACCTACTTCTCTCTTGATTTGTAACCTCAGTAAATATTCTCATAATGAGTTTATGGTCTCATAACGGTCATAATAATGGTCATAATGGTCTCATATAAAAAATAAAAAAAATAAAGAGTAGTTATTTACAACAACAGTTGTTAACGTTGATTTCTGATAGTTAACAGGTAGGGGGAGGGTTATTGTGTGGCCATACATGTATGCTGATAGACAGACAGACAGACAGACAGACAGACAGACAGATGTGTATGTTTATCTTTATAGAATCCTCACAGTGTTTATGGCTTACACATTATGCTTCAACCTGGAATGAAATGTGTTATACCTATAATGTTTTTGCTGGCTTGCTTGATTTCATTTCTGTTGAAAAAAATGCAGATGTCTCTCAAACTGCAACTCTTTACTGTGCAAATACTCAGTTTTGTCCCCCAGTATGAGGAAGTAAACATACTTAAATAACATTGTTTGATGTTAATTTGGGAGTTAAAGCTTGAAAAAAAGGTCTATTTCTTGTCATGACTTTGATAATAAAGCCACCAGCCCTCAGATTTAAACTGTCACTTCTCTCTCAGGATGGTAAAGTCGGCGACCGCATTCATTATATAACAATTGATCTTAATTCTCTCTGATTGCCTTAAGCTACTGCACCTGCTCAGAGAGAAGAAATGAGCATATTCCCTGGAAATTACTGCAAACTGAGATGAGTGTGAAATACAAAGAGAGAGAGAGGGTGAGAGAGAGCAAGAGAGAGAGAGAAAGAGAGCGAGAGCGAGCGAGAGCGAGCGAGAGCGAGCGAGAGCGAGCGAGAGCGCGAGAGAGAGAGAGAGAGAAAGAGAGCGAGAGAGAGAGAGAAGAGAGAGAGAGAGAGAGAGAGAGAAAGAGAGCGAGAGTCGAGAGAGAGAGAGAGAAAGAGAGCGAGAGTCAAGAGAGAGAGCAAGGGAGAGAGAGAGAGAAAGAGAGCGAGAGTCAAGAGAGAGAGAGAAAGAGAGCGAGAGTCAAGAGAGAGAGAGAAAGAGAGCGAGAGTCAAGAGAGAGAGAGCGAGGGAGAGAGAGAGAGAAAGAGAGCGAGAGAGAGAGAGAGAGGGAGGACAGGACAGCGGTCGGGTGCAGAAACACTGAAATAGCTGCAGGGTTGTGTGCATTGGTGTGACGTCAGAGTGCAGCAAAGGAGAAACTGTGATTATGTAATGATAGCTTAATCATCTGGTGGGAAATAATCTGAGATTAGCATGAGGCCACCCGAGGAGAGAGAGGAGGAGTGGAGTGCAGAGGAAGAGAGGACGAGGAAGAGGAGGAGAGGAGAGGAGATGCAGGTTAATAAAACAGAGTGTGTCATAAAGAAACAGGTCAACTGAGACGGAGAGAGAGGAGAGGAGAGGAGAGGCAGCCAGCGGATGCTGCACTATCAAACATAAATCTTTAACTCCAGAAAGCTCCAGTGCTCTCAAAGTCTCTTAAAAGTTTGTTTTATATTGTGGGCACAAGTTATTGTCTCACGCTGAAAAGATTCACATTCTCAGCACAGAAAGTCATTATCCTGTGCCAATGAGATCCACATTTTTTGCACATAAAATATGATCTTGCACGAAGATGATAGTTTTTTTATTCAATTTAGTTCAGAATTTTGTGCATATAAAGACACAATCTGGTGCAACAAGATCCATATCTATTTCCTACAGGTTATTATCTTGTCCATATCTTATGGACATAAAATAAGAGCTTGGTGTGCAAGATATCTCCTATAAGAATATCTACAAGATATCTGGTATAATCTTGTGCCAACAATCCATTTATTTTGTGTTCAATTTATCTTTTTTTTTTTTTTTTTTTTTTAAACAAATCCACATATTCTGCATGAAAAATGATATTGCATGAACAAGACAGATGAGGTGTGTGCATGAATTAAGTATCTTGTGCATTGGAGTGTGCAAGTGGGTCTACAAGTTATTAAACATCCATATTTTATGGATGCAAAATATTATCTTGTGTGAATGAGATCTATATGCTGTGCAGAAAAATGTATAATTATAAAACTAATAACTAATAAACTAATAAAATATACATTTGTGCACACAAAATATTATCTTGCGCACATTAGTTTATTATCTTGTACAAGTTATTTTCACATCTTTGCGCACAAGTTATCATCACATTTACAGAAAATTCTATAATTCTGAAAGTAACATGTTACTAATGCGTGAACAAGATATAATATTGTGTATCTTGTGTGTGCACATTATATTATTTATAACAAAAAGTTAATAATCTTGTGCCAATAAGATATCTTGTACTCATGTTCATCTTTTGCAAATTAGATCCAAACCTTTTGCATAGAAGTATTATCATCTTTAAAGAATTCCATATGGTTTGACACAAAATATTATCTGGTGTGGGCAGGATCTATATTTTGAGCAAACAAAACACTATCTTGTGAAAAAAAGATCTATATCATTTTGATATAAAATACTATTTTGCATGAAAAAAATCCTGTGAGCATAAAGATATAATTTTGTTTCATATATCTTGGTGCATAAGATATTATCTTGCATGAACAAGACCCATATCTTGCACGTTACACCATTATTTTCTGCATGATATATGCATGTCTTTGCACTTAAGTTATTATCATATTTTAACTAGACTTTCATATTTTGCATACAGAATATTATCTTGCATGAACAAAATACCTTGTGCACAAAAACTTTTAATCTTAACCCATATTTTATGTGCACAAGTTATTATGTTGCACATACAAGTTATTTAAAAGTTATCTGAACAATCATCATGCACAATAGCACTTTTTATGCTTCTGAAAAATAGCTGATTTGTGCAGTCAGTATATTGTCTGCACACGAGTATATCTACCGAGTACACACAATGCAAACTGTTGTGCACAAAATATGGGTGCTGTTTTGGTTTGTGCACGCAATATAACAACAAAAAAATCATCCTTTGGGACTCCGGCAGCTCTGTATGTAACACTCTGAGACTAATTTAACCGATTACCTACGCAGCGACACTGAACCGCTTTACACGCAGGCTTCACACTGACTCATGCAAGCACACATGCGTAACAACAGACACACACACACACACACACACACACACACACACGAACATACAGTGCAGAGTGCATTGAACAGTGAACAGAGACACTTAAAACCTGAGAGTGCAACAAATGACAAACACTTGTGACAGAAGAGGAGCAGCGACAGCGTCAGTCACATGAAACAGAGTCAGAGTCTTTGATGAGCTCCGCTTTGGCTCCTGCAAATATTTTGGGGTGAAAAATGTCTTCAAGTGCCAAACGGAGGCTCCCATCATCAAACACACCAGTCAGAGAGAAGTTACCACAGGAAATGAGAGGATAAAACCTTCAAAATAAAAGTGTTAAATGTTGTTGTTGCACGTGTTTCCCTTTGATAAAAAAGATCAACATTAACAAGTAAAGTTGCTTTACTTAAGGTTTATTTTTATTTTTTTAATTATTTATTATTATTATTATTTTTTTCTATTTTATCTATTTATTCCTGCTTATTTTAATAAAGTTTTGTAATTACAGTAACTCTGTTTGTTTTGTTTTTTTGTTTTTAGTCTCATTTATGTGATAATGATTGTATTTAATGATGCTCCTTTTTCCTGAGTTGGGAAGTTTTTTCTCTGACTTTTGTGTGTTCAAAAACTTCAAAATCAAAAACACATGGACATTACTAAGATAGAGTTATATCTTATTCTCAGAGTCTTTAAAAGACACATTGATTCCCTAAAACGAACTCATCTAGGTCATTGTTAAAACCTAATACTATATTGCAAATTACATGCAAACTAAATGGATATGCAATGAGTGCATAAATAAAAAAAAATCTTAATATCAACCCTGCATTTCTGTGTAATATTGCATCATCTCGGCAAGTGAATTTTTTCAAATTATTTGTAAATAACATCAAAAATGGGATTATATTGCATTCCTTAATAACTTAATATTAGCATAGTTTAACTTTTCTTTCCTAACTTTTGTTGTTCTGTGAAACTGTAATGTTTATTTAAAATATTATCATTATTATTATTATTGTTTTAAGCTGTAAAAAACAACTTTGTAAGCATTATTTTCTAGTATTTAATGTTTATATGACGTTTCTACAACGGATAATGTTAATTGTGGAACAAGATAATAATCTCGAGTACTCTGGTTCTTCTTTTTTCGAATTTTATGTTTAATACAGCTTCTCTTTCTACTCAATAATAACACATTTAATCAATATTGATTGAGAAAACAAGCAGCAGAACCTGCTTCCATCACTGCAGTCAACATCTGCATTATCGTTATTCAAAAAACAGGTGAAAAGGATTTTAACTAGCAGAGATTTATAAAACTTAATGGCTTTACTCGAATTCATTCCAACTTTTAAACAAACATTTCTATGCAGAATGTAATTTTCTTTCAATTTTGCATCACTGCTGATTCTTGAAACTTTGATGAATTCGGCAATCTCTGTTTTTATCCTTGAAATAATTGCAACCTTTCCTGTACAATTTACATACTTTCTGAAATGTTTACTGTCTTTTTTATACAAGCATGCATGTGCAAATAAACTATATGAGCAAATAAATGAAACAACACTTAATAATGTCACATAAATACAGTGTGATGTCTGATATAGTTTTTGTATATTTTTGACCTTGTTGTTTCTGTTTTTTCCCTTGTTTTTTCTGTTGCTGCTGGGCTGATTGTTGCCATAATTTCCTTGTATACTTACAATGACAACAAAGTTTCTTATGTCCTATAACTTGAAATTCAAATGACAAAAAGGCAATATTAAAGCTCAAGATTACAGCATATCTGAGCTGCAACATTAAGAAACGACAGAGATGTTCAGGGCAGGAAATGACACACACATTCAGTTACGCTGCACCTTTAAGGCCAAAACTATTTCTTTGAAAAAAAAAAAAAATTAAAGTGAACGCTACAGCAGCTCTTGACAAAGTCAAACCACCTCGGACGTTTCTGTCTGATGGAAATATTTATGGAATAATAAAAGTATGGGTGTGAGCGTGTAGCGAGCCGAACGAGGCGGCGAGGAGGAAGGAGAAGGAGAGGCGGGCTAGCTTACCTTGACATCAGCCTTCTTGTTGAGGAGACTCTTGGCTGCTGCGGAGAGGCAGAAGGACACACCCTCAGATGGAAGAGTACACATCATACACCTTCAGATGACCACAGCGCTCTAAATGTGCTCGGTCTGTGGCTGGCGGCTGCAGATGCACGCTGATGCATGCATGCATTGGCTATAAATTTTTCACCCTCTCAAAAGTGAACATGCACACTACAAGCAGAGTGACAGCGGTCGCCTCCCCACATGTCCTCCTCCCCTTCTCCACCCTTAAGGGAAGAAAAACACTGGACAGAATTCATCCCTCCCTCTTATAAAAAAAACAAAACAGGAAACCCTCCCCTCCGTCCTGCAAAAAGACATTAAAAACCCCAACGAATAAACACACACACATTAAAAAATCTCCATCCAACTGGCACCTCCTAACCCTGATCCATTGCCCAAAGCATTAGATAAGCACAGGGCATCATGAGGGGGGGGAAAAGTCAAACTAATTCTCCATATAATCCAGATACACTCACACACAGATGCACGCACACAGCCACAGAGAGAGGAGGGGAGGGGGCGGGATTAGGAGTGAAAGCATGCTGGAGTGGAATGGAGATGCAGGTACAGTATGTGATAATGGCTTTGTTAATCTCAAGAGTAGGCTGGATTAGTTGGAATCACTACAGAGTTCAATGACGGGCAGCAAAAAATGTAAACAACACTTAGTGCAGCCGGACACGAGAGTAAAAATAAACATGAGGACATACAGGCGAGCAGAGTCAGTAACTTCCTTAAATCACTTCTTAAAACCCACTTTTATAGACTTGCTTTAATGTGAAGCGTTCTATCTTACTGTTCCTTTTTACTTGATTATTTTCTGTATCTGAGAACATCTTGTGATTGTTCCTGCTCTGTCTTTTATTGTAAGAACTGTTTTTAGCCTTATGGCATCATTCTCTGTGTAATTAACTGCTCTCTGTCAAAGCACTAGTTGTAAGTTATAATTAACTGCTGTTTTTAAAGATGCTATATAAATAAAGTTATTATGACTGATACTGGACTATCGGTGTAGATGTTTTGTAATATGAAAAACTTCTTTACAGGACATAAAATGCTTGGGCTGACTTAGAAATTATTATTATAATCATATTATTTGAATGGAAAAAACTAAAACCCAGTAGTTTATTTAATCTTTGGCCTTGGTCTTGTTTACTTTATTCTGCCTCAATGCAAATAAATAACAAAAACAAAGTAAAAGTCGCAAAATCACAGTATAAATGTCCTCTTTTCAAGATTTTACTTAAAGTTCAGCCAAAAATAAATAATCTCTTTATACAGATATGTGTTCTTAATTCAGAAAAGTGCTACAGGTTTTTAAAACATTTGTAAGATACACTGTAAAAAAATGTCTGTAGATTTTACAGTGAAAAGCTGCTAACAATGAAACTAAAACTAACAATGAAACATCGTAACTCTTTAATTCATGCAGCATTTATAAAGTATTTTCTTGTCAATCATATGGCAGAACAGCGTTTCTTTTGATGGAAAAACGTTTTATTTTTTACTGTAAAATAAAATCTTAAAAGAAAAAATCTTTACCGTAATATTAGAAAAAGTTGCACTGTATTTATTACGGTAAAGTTCTGGCAACCACAGCTGCCGTTTTTTTAACCATAAAAACAACAGTTGTTTTTTTACAGTGTATGAATAATGAGGTAAACACACACACACACACACACACACACACACACACACACATTCTTGTACTTCTATCTTTGTGAGGGCCCTCATTGGAATAGTGAATTCCCTTGTAAGGTTATAATAGTTTTGGATTTTTCATTAGTTTTGTTGTGAATTTTTGTTTTCAATTTCAGTTAGCTTTAATTAGTTTTTAGATTGAGTTTGCTAGTTTTAGTTTCATATTTTTTTTTTTTATGTTTTAGTTTTAGTTTAGTTTTTATTAGTTTTAGTTTTTTGTAATGGGGTATCCATCTTCATTATGTATGAAAAAGTTGACAAAGACGAAAATGAAGGACATTTTCACTATAATTTTAGTTAGTTTTAGTTAGTTTTGTAACCACACAATACAGTTTCAGTTAATTATCATTTTTTAAACATAAAACTAATTGTAACCTTTACCCTTAAAACAAAGTCTAAAATCTCAAAAAAGAAGAACTGAGGATCGGCCAAAAAGTCCTCACTTTGTAAAAAGGTCCTCACTCTGTTGCTTAAAAACGCGTTCCGGTCCTCACTATGTTGGATGTACAAGAACACACACACACACACACACACCAATGTGCATGCAGTGTGTCCCCTAACTCTGTGCAACATGTGACCGTGTTGCACAACCGAGCAGCCTGAACCCCGGACAGGCAAAGATATGTGAACAGTAATTCTCTGCGCTCCCAGATGAGAGATGAGGCTGCTTACCTTGGCAAACATTCGGGCAGCATTAGAGAGGGGAAAAAAAGATTTAGGAGGAGAGATTAAAACAAGCTGAGGGAGAGCGGGAGCGTGTGATGTTGTGACTCTGCAGGGATTTCCATTTAATCAGAGTTCAGAGAGAGAGAGAGAGGATGTGGAGCTGTTTAGCTGTGAGTAACGGGTTACCTTGCTCCACGATGCCCGCGGTGGTTCCCGCCACGGCGCTGACGGAGGCCGGCGCTGTAGTCTGCCGACCCACTGAAACACACACACACACACACACACACACACACACACACCAGAGTGAGAAACAGCTTCACTTAGTGAGGTTCGTTTTTAAAGTTTAAGGTGGGAAATATTCTCATTGGGTCCTACTGAAGATCTTAAAAAACACAAATATATAGTTATATACACTACTGGTCAAAAGTTTTAGAACACCCCAATTTTTCCAGTTTTTTATTGAAATTCAAGCAGTTCAAGTCAAATGAACAGCTTGAAAGGGTACAAAGGTAAGTGGTGAACTGCCAGAGGTAAATAAAAAAAGGTAAGGTTAACAAAAACTGAAAAATAATGTACATTTCAGAATTATACAAATAGGCCGTTTTTCAGGGAACAAGAAATGGGTTAACTACTTAACTCTATGGAGTCTTGGGCTATTTTGTCCATTTTTTAATTATTTTCATGTCTTTGTAAGTCATTTTGTGTCTTTTTTTAGTCATTTTATGTCTTTTTGTGTCTTTTTTTGGTCTTTTTGTCTCTTTTTTTAGTCCTTTAGTCCAACATAAAATGTGATTTTGAACCTTTTTTTTTACTTTCAAAACACTATCATGCTCAATAAAGAATTTTAAATGTTGCAAATGTGCATTCATTTCAGAGTACACTGAGACATTAAACTGCATCATTTTCGATTAAATTCTGGAAAAGTTGGTGTGTTCTTAAACTTTTGACCAGTAGTGTATGTTATATAAACTACTTCAGGGACTATTTCCTGCAGCGGATGAACCCACATTTGGTAGTGTTTGGATGTTGTAACGGACCACGTCTGATCCAAACTGATTCCCGCCCACACGGTTCGGCTCACAGATTGAACGGCAGATTAACAGCTTTAATTCTACGACCTTATGTTTTAATTTGGTTTTCTCTGCAAGGTAACACTGCAGGATATGCAACTGTGAGCGGAAGACGAATCATGCATATTTATTAATTGCAACAAATAAGAAAATAACTTAGGAAGTGACTAAACAATTGCATGTGTATTATAAAGTTTTCATACTAAATGCACAAGTGGAATAAATGTTTTGCAGATAAAGAAGAAGAAAAATAATCACATTCTGAGCATGCATTATTTTATTTTTATTTATATATATATATATATTTTTAAAACAGTTGACTGATGCACATACAGTTCTATTGAGCAACTTTTTTTATTTTAATGGTTGGCAATTAACTGATGCTGTACACAGACTACTATTTTTATATCTTATTTTATTTATGCACATGTGAAATGTGCAGATAAAGAAGAAGAAAACTATCATCATTTTAAAATAATTTTCTATATTTGTGTATAAATTTCTATTTCTATTTTTCTGCGACAAAGTGTGTCATGGGTCAACTTTACAAATAATAATAATAATAAATAAAGAAATATACCTTATTAATAAAAAAATACAAATGCTAAAAAATAGTAATAAAATAATAATGAAACAAAGAAAAAAATATATGAAAATAAATAAAAATGTTGATTTTTTAAAATCAATGCCCTCATTTATTTATAATATTATTCATTTATTAAGTCATTCATTTGTGAATGTATTTTTGATTTTATTTTGGCAGCTTCTTTCTTCACTTTTTTCACTTATAATGTGTATGTGTTCAATTCATTCTCAGTCTCCAGACTATCACAGACACAGACAACCATTCACGCTCTCATTCACTCCTATGGGGCAATTGGGAGTCACCAATTGAACTAAGCTGCATGTTTTTGGACTGTGGGAGGAAACCGGGAAGAATCCATGCTGACTACTGACTGATTAGTGACTTAATTTGTAAGTTAAAACATATTTTGTGACCTCCAAATTCTCATTACTTCATCCACGAGTTCAAATGGACATTCATGCCAAATTTGAAGAAATTCCCTCTCGGTTGTCCCGACATATCACTTTCATTTGTGTGTCTTCAAGGCCAAGTAGCATGAAGTTGTGAGTTCTTTGTGGAGAACTTGTTGATATAAACATAAACTTTAAAGCAAAAAAAATCCTGTGTGGAACATAAATGAGCACATCACAGTCTGATCATCAGATTTCTTGCATATAAACAGAGTCGTATCCACTATTAATAAGATCCAGGTGACGTAATCTGACACCAGAGGAGCAGTTTGCATCCTGTAATTACACACGGAGGGTTTTAAAGGCTCAGGCTGATATTTCTTAGCGTAAACAAAGCATTAAGAAGAAGATTTATTCCTCTAAACTGAACACTTGGTTCCTCTGAGATCTGCTTATGTGTGACACTGAATATGATAAGTTGTTGACGGAGAAATGTTTTATTACGTCTGTTCTCCTTCATGGATCAGATGTCGCCAAACAAAGAGGCTCAGCTCAGCATCAAAGTGATTTTAAAGAAGATTCAGACAAACAAGTTACAGCGCGAGGCACAAAAACCGAGCAAATATCTGCAGCGTTTCCTGCTCGCTCTAACACTGCCGCCCATCAACCTGCTGTGGGCTCCAGTGTGTGTGTGTGTGTGTGTGTGTGTGTGTGTGATGGCAGGAGACAGATGGCGTGTCATCCTGTCCTCGACGAGCTGCACTCACCAGAGAAGTTCCTGGAGACGAGCATGGTGGTCAGAATGGCGCCCTGAGGAGGAGAGGAGGAAGGTGAAAAGTTAAAAAAAAACTCTTTTAGAAATAAACTCCTGATATGATGGAGTTTAACATGTCGAGTCATGTGAGAATAAACATCCTGGTCATGATTTAAAGACAAGACGGCCTCTAACAGGTCTGATCGGAAACATTTCTGTATCACTTTGAATAGAAGTCTGAATTAAACGCCGTCAGATTAACATAAACGCTGCAGCAGCGAGAAGTGAAGAGAGAATGTTTTGTCTCGTACCGCAATAAATATATTAATATGCCATTAAATATAATAAACATAATATATATATATTTAAAAAATGTAGGCATTAATTGAAAAAAATGTGACATTTAAAATTTAATATTTATATTTTAATCAGCATTGTTTTTCAGTATCAGTATTATTATTATAAATAATAATATTAATTTGTTGTATTATATATATATAAAACTATATAATTTATTATATTTATAATATTTTAAATTATAAATATAATTTTAAATTGTATTCTTTTATAAATTAATTCTTGTTTTATTTGAATATTAATTCCAATTTGTATCATCATTTTTCCTTTATTTTACATGTATTTTTAAATAAAAATTAAAAAAATAATATATATAAAAATATTTAAATATACTACATAATAAGTAATAAAAACAATTTGTAAAATAACAATAATAATAATAATAATAAAAATAAAATAAAGAGAAAATGAATAGTAAAATAAATAAAAATGGGAGATATTAAAAGGGAAATAAATACATTTAAAAAACAATAATAAAAAAGAAAGAAATATACTACATAATGTATAATACAAATATTAACAATTAGTATTTAAATAATAATAAAAATAAAATAAAGAGAAATGAATAGTAAAATAAATAAAAATGGAAGATATTAAAAGGGAAATAAATACAATTAAAAAATAAAATAAAATAAAAACATTTATATCAGTGTATGTTGCCTTTTATGAATAAATGAATGGCCACATTTATTAATAATGTTATTTTTGGTGCATTTATTGACATTAGTTTATTGAGTGATTAATTTGTGAATTTATTTATTTTGGTAGCTTCTGTCCTCCAGATACAAAATGTGAGTTAATAAGAATAAAACGAAAGTCTTAATTTAACGAGCTGTCATTCACTGCTTGTGCACGGTCAGAAATAATAAAACAGACTCTGTCTAGTGATATAAAATGATGTTAAACTGATTTAACTCACTAACACACAGGTTTTAGCTTAAAGATCCCTGAGTGATGCAGCCTGAGAGGAGACAGAAAACACTCCTCGTCCTCGCTGTCACAACATTTATAACTCGCTGCTGTCCTCCCTCTCCGTCAATTCAAATCAGCATCACTGGCACGACTGTCGGAATTAAATTTTACACCAGAGAACAAAAGAGAACAATCACAAGATGACACGATCTCTTTCTCTTTCTCTCTTTCTGCGCGCGTGAGGTGGCAAATATCACACGACGGCTGGCTGTTTATCTGTAAACGTGCTGAATAAAACATGAAAATCAACAGAAATATGAAGCCTGTGGTGTGGTTAGAGGCTTTAAATGCCTGAGAGGGCAGGGAGTGTTGCTGCAGAACAAATGTGGCTGATGTTATTTGCAGAGTGAGGATGCAGATGCTGGTGGAGGAGAGCAATGAGAGTCTCTTCACACCTTGAGTTTCCTCCGGGCGTTGAACTTCTTCAGGCACTCCACAGTCTCCTGTCTGTGCATCATGGAGGCCACTGTGGAGCGTTGCTGCAGGGAGAGAGAGAGAGAGAGAGAGAGAGAGAGAGAGAGAGAGAGAGGCTGAAAATAAAACCTTAGAGGAGCACTCTGACAGTGACAGCTTTATGTGGGCAGGAGCTGTCGGAGAGGAATCTGTCCGTGCTCCGGCTCTTTAGGTGACGACACTTCTGGCAAAAAATCCCCCCGGCGGGACACTTTCAACTCGGCTTTACCCGACCTGACAACCATCACTCTCACATAGAGTGACTGTGTTTTATAATACAGTGTGTGAGCTGCTATATAAGCTGCATTCTGCTCTTTTTTAAGACTTGTAAGAGCCGGGCTGCAGGGGGTATTAAGGGGGAGATAGCAGGTCAACATAGAAATGAAGTGCATCATCTGAAAGCTGAGAACCTGAAGATTCATTTGAGATTTAATCCATTAATTTCTTTATTACATTTGAAGTGTATAAGGGTTAAGAACATTATGATATGAGTTCATCAATTAGGTAATTTTTGGGTTGATAATCATTTGTTGCACAGATTTGATGCTGCATTTAAAGTGGATAAAAATGGTGGAAAATACCTCCAGAATCCCACATTAAGACACCAAGACTGTGATTTGGTTTTCAAACGTTTTACGTTTAGGAGATTTCTGCAAGAATTGCATTTTTTTGGTGATTGACGCATTACCTAGGAAATCCATCCATTAGAGGTCATTTACAATATATAAACAAATGAATAAAACTATGAAATTCAGTTTGAAAATTCCCCCAAAATATTTACGAATAAATATTTACATAAAAAATGATTTGTGTGGATACAATTATAATATAATTGAATTTAATAATAATAATTTGTTTTACATTATTTTTTTCTGAATATTCTGGGTATATTATTTATATTTATTAATTAATTATGTATTATTATTATTATTATTATTATTATTATTACTATTAATTATTATTCTAATTAATGTAAACTTTTTTATTGATTGATTTTTTTTAAATTTAATTTAATTTAATTTAATTCAATTTAAAAAAACTTATATTTTTCTTTTTTTGCAGAGGTTGTTGCTTCATTGGGAGGGGTTGTTTATTCTTTTTTATGTTTATAAATGTTATTCTGTCTGTTTGTTCTTAAAAAAAATAAGCAAAATGTTTAATAAATATAATTTTGATTTTTTTTAAATAACATTTAGTAGTTTTCAGTAAAGTAATAAATAATTTGGGGGATATTTTTAAATCTTACCCACAAAACAAATACATTTATATTGATAACTTCTCTTAGAAATGAAGATAAATAATTTTTCTCTGTCTGACAGCTGACTGGAGGAAGATTTCAGGGCATTTGAATCCTCCCTGTTTGTTCTCTAACTGTGTGAAAAAGCATTTTTCGGATAAACTCCTTGACTTTAACTGCTCGTATCAGATCTTCCTGAGGATGAAGTGCTGATCCCGGAGCCTCGCTGCTCTTTTGGCCTCCTGGGAAACGAGCCGTTGAAGATAAGCTGACCCAGAATCTGCACAACTCACAGATCGCATGTTTGGAAACAGATGGTGCAGATATTTGGCAGCTTTGGACAGATGTTCACAAAGTTGCTGTTAGAGGATTTTACAAATTACACATATTTTGGATCATAAACATGGCAGTGAAATATTGATTCCTGTGTGCCGGAAATGTCTGAACATCGTTGTTATACTTGTGTTTTTCTTCATTCCTTCATTTAAAACAGTGATGTTCAGACATTAAATGTTATATTTACATTGGAAATAATTATGTTTTTAACTTAACTTTTGAACTTTGTTTTTCTGACCACAAAAGTTTCAGCAGGCTCTAAATATTGAGTTATAGTCCTCTGACGTTAGATTTAATACATTCAAACTTTTTAACTTAATACTTTAAAGTATGTTCAGATGTTTTTTGACAGTTTTTTTTTCTGACACGATTCCAGTCGTGCTAAACCCGTCATTAAACTTAATTTTTATTGTGAAGTTTAAAGAATATTTCTGCTAAAGCAACATGTTTCCTGTTAATTCCATCTTGTTATTATTGCAGAATGCGTTATAATTGAACACTTGACATTGTTTCTCCCCTCTGAACTTAAACTAATTTGACATGTAATGTCAGTTTTATCCATAAATGAATTCAACTTTATTATATTCTAATAAAAACTCAGAATTTCTGAGATTTAAGTGGCAAATGAAGAAAAAACTCACAAATTTTTACAAAATAAAATAATTGAAATACTCTTGGAGAGTAAAGTAGGACATTCACGAGAAAAAAATAATCTATTCTCCAAGATAAGAGTAGTCATTTTAAAAGAAAATACTCCCAAATTTAAATTTAAATAATTAAAATAATCTGGGAGATTAAAGTTGGAAAATTACGAGAAAAAAATCAACTATTTTTTTCGAGATTAGAGCAGTCATTTTACAAGAAAAAAACTCAACAAAAACAAATTTACAACAAAATTACTTCAATCTTCTCTGAGATTGCAGTGAGAAATTAAGTAAAATCTCCTAGATTAAAGTAGTAAAAAGAAAACAAATTTGCATAAATAATATTCTGTGATATTATAAAGAAATACATTTGCAAGAAAAAAATAATTCTCTGCGATTAAAGTCATAAATATAAGAGAAGAAAACTTAAAAACCTCATCAAACCACAAACATTGGATGACGTAATCAAATTACACTTGGAGATTATCAACTTTTTAACAGTAGTATATGTATATATATCTATATCTTTTGTGTGTGTGTGTACTTACGCAGACCCATGGGTGCTTCAGAGCCTCCTGCGCGGTGATCCTCTTGGCCGGGTTGATCGTCAACATCTGGTTGATCAGATTTTTAGCCTCCGGGGTCACCGTGTCCCACTCTGGAGAGGGGAACTACACACACACACACACACACACACACACACACACACACACACACACACACACAAACATACATATGCATATATACATACATACATATTAAATTTCCAGATCAGAAATGGGAACATTGGATTAAAAAAATAAGTTTTTAGGGGATTATCTCAGGGAATATCTCTTTTTCTCTTTTTTGGGAAAAATCCATTTCTACACTTTTGTTGTAAAACTTATACATTTTGAAGACACTACACTTCTATAGGGGATTTATTTGAACTATTATATATCCATAAATACCACAAAACCGCCCCAGTTCATCACTGACATAAAGAGAGTTTTCTGAAATGTTATGTTTCTGAAGATTTTAGAAAAATAAACATCTAAATGTGTGTTTTGGATTTTCTTTCCACTCGTCTGAAAGCAAACTAGCAAAAAAAGAGCATCTCTATATTTGACCGGTGCATGAAAACGAGTAGTTTCGGCCTGTATTGTTTCGCTTCGTGACACAGAGAGAGAGAGAGAGAGAGAGAGAGAGAGAGAGAGAGAGAGAGGGGAGGAAGAATGAGACTCACGTCGTACGCTCCAGCTTTGATCTGCTGGTAGAGTTTGTGCTGGTCCTCGTCCCAGAACGGAGGGTAACCAACCAAAAGGATGTAGAGGATCACACCTACACACCCAAACAAAACACGAGCTTTGTGTGAGTGACAAGAAGGAGAGCGAGGAGGCGGCGGAGAGAAGAACACACAGACAAAAGAGCTCACCACATGCCCAGATGTCGACAGGTTTACCGTACGCCTCCTTCCTCAGCACCTCCGGGGACAAGTAGCCGGGAGTCCCCGCAAAGCCTGTACACAGACACACACAGACACACACGTCAGGGTCCAGTTTCTGCTAAATAATTAGGTTTTTTTTAAATTGTGGACTTTTCTACAGCTGTTTTTAGCTTTGGTCATTTTAAACAGCATTTTTACTTATATATTAATCTTGTCCGTAATTTGTATTCCTGTACTGTTTGTAAATGTACTCGTCATCACTGTAAATGAGGGAAACCTCAGAGCCTACAAGTTTAAATAAAGTGTTATACAATGTTTCTGTTTGTGTGTCTGCAGCTAATCTCTCCTCCTGCAGGAACAATCAGCTTTAGATTGGTTTTGCACATTTATGACTGAATCACGAAGGACTTTAATGGTTACAGTGACTCGTCATTTTTATTAAAATTTTTTATTGTTTTATGTTTATTGTTGTTGACTGCTCACTCCTTCGGCCTGTAGGGGGCGCAACTTAAAAAACTGCTTCAGTTACATAACAAAGGCTACAGGGTGTTTCCACTGAGTACTTTTTGGAAAGCAGAGTGTTTTGGCTCCGCCCACTAGTTAGTTCTCCTCGGTCTATGTTCCCATACAGGTACTTTTGTAGCGGCTAGCCAACGGAGTTCCAATGTGACAACAGACCAACATGGCCAGCATTGTTGCTAACTTAGAGACTTCTCTATATTTAGCAACTATTCAGACCCTCTAGAGACTCTTATTCAAAAAAGCGACAAATCTAGCGACTTTTTCTGGAGTTATTGGAGACTTTTGGAGACTCGTTCCTACTCTTCTTAATGAGTAGCAGTAGCTGTCCCAAAGCACTCACAAGCGGCCCAGTCCTCCCGCAGCAGTCTCTCCCAGCTGCAGTCAGAGCAGGAGATGTTAACCCCTCAGCGTCCAGTCTGCAAATGAATCACGCATGTGCGAAGTCGCTGCCTCAACCGTATCCAGTCAGCATCGACTTCCCCAAACCACACCAATCTAGCGGCTCACTAGAGGGAAAAGTACCTAATGGAAACACGCCTATTTACCTTCAATAAGCTAAAAACAAGCAAAATCTCTTGCTTTTCATTTTGGCATCCATAGTTTGACTGCAGGATCACTATTTTTTTTATTATTAATGTTACTCGTGCAAGACGTTCTAGTGTAAATAACAGCGCCATTGATGTTACTTTCCGTCATCAACTGTGGCCAAAATAACCACTTTCCCAATCATGGATCAATGATAGGATCCGGAGGTGCACACAGCTCAGCGACTTTCATCACCTTCTCCAGGAACTGTGTCTGGATGTCTGCCGGCACTACAAAAATACTCTGATTTTGCTGAGGTTTAATTGCCAAAAGGGATCAATAGGATGCAGAAATAACTACAACATGATGCTGATGTGTAAAAAGTCTGAATTCATGCTCTATCAGGTCTGTCTGAAGAACACAAGAAAACAATGTTTAAAATGTTTGTTTTCTGAATGGAGTTCAGGATGATCAGGGCTCTGTTGACTGCCAATACTGCAGCAATATGTGTCCAAAATAAACAGATTTTTCTGTGACTTAATCTCAATGAACAGATCAAAATGATGCTGAAATAACTTATGTGATGCAGATGTTAAAACAAATCTGAATTCTGAATTTGTCAGGTTCACTGCAAGTTGACATGCAAAGAACTTTTAAAATGCTTGTTTTTCTGAATGGAGTTTTGGACGATCAGAGCTATGCTGACTGCCACTAATACAGCAGTATGATCCCAAAATAAACAGATTTTGCCTTGATTTGAACGCACTATATCAATCAAAAGGATGCATAAATAACTACAACATGATGCTGATGTGTAAAAAGTCTGACTAGATGCTTTGTCAGTAAGAACTGTCTGTACTGTCTGTAAGAACAACTGCAAGTTGATATGCAAAGAACTGTTAAAATGCTTGTTTCCTGAATGGAGTTTGGGACGATCAAAGCTATGCTGACTGCTGCTAATACATCAGTATGAACCCCAAATAAGCTGTTTTTGTTGTGACTTAATTACAATAAACGTATCAAAATTATGCAGAAATGACTACATCATGATGCTGATGCGTGAAAAGTTGGTTTGTCAGGTCTGTCTGCAAGATGACAACAGAAAACGTTTAAAATGCTTGTTTTTTAAATGGAGTCTGGATTGATCAGAGCTTTGCAAAAGACTCTTAACATGTGGTGGACAGCTGCAATCTACTGAGTGCACTTTTCTGTTCTTCCACTGACATACATGAGGGCTGCAGAATATTATCAACTCATTTGAATATAAGACAGTCCATGTGTTTGGTTGTCAAAGCTCTAAATTGACTGTTTGTGGACTTGTCTTACTTTTATCCAGGAATGCATAATCACACAGTATATAGGGGCCTTTAGCTCAATATGTAAATCAATAAGACAAAACAAATACCTGACTGTGACAGTGTAAAATGTAATGAATCATGTCAAGAAATAAGAGTCCAAAATGTTAATTTACTGCTCACTATAAAGCACAATGAGAGTGTTTATTATAAAGGGAAAAAGAACTGAAGGTTGATGCTTTTTTGGTGCATGCTGGGGATTTTTACGGCAGCAAATATGGAGAGATATCAGCAGTAGTATGGGTGCACTGAGTGCATTAGGAAAATTAAGTTAAATTTAAAGTAAGAGCTCTTAGCTGCACCCTTATTATAATAGATCTTCTTATTGGCTCCGGGTCAAATTAAGTATTAGAAAGCTGCTTCGTGCACTTGATTCAATCTGGCTGACGTTCCTGTTGAGCTGTCCTAAACATTCATTAGTCATTATCCTTCTGAGCTTCCTGAAGAGGAGAATAAATACAATGGAATTAAAAAAGATATGGAAACTGTAAACAAAAAGATCAAGAGAAGTGTCCTGTCAGTCAGAGGAGATAAGTCTAATATTAGAGGGAGAGGAGGCAGAAATCCCTTCTTGTTTGTAGACTCGAGGGCGCGCTGACAAAAAGGATGAAATGACAGTATGGATGAACGGTGCCGAGGAAGCCTACACTTCTCTCTGCAGCGTTCAGCATGACAGCTCTGATGTGCAGCAGAGCTGTCAGGCTACAGAGCCCTTCATCATCAGGAGGAGGAAGAGGAGGGAGGG